>NC_053165.1:62158660-62443660 GCF_016835505.1 Polypterus senegalus
AGCACCCTGTGATGTGGCATGGGGGTGTTTAGCGGTTATCCCAGCTGATCCTGGTAATTAACACATCAAAAACTGCTAACATTCCCTGAGCTTTACTAGCTTTGAAGCAGCTGGCAGCCTGAACACATCTTGTGTAACAAAGAAGGAGCCTGGCACAGAACATAGCCCTGCTTCCTCTCAGCTCCTAGGATCTGGGTTCAAATCCTGGCCTATCTTTATACATTAGGACACTGTAGACGAGAACAGGCCACTCAGCCCAACAAAGCTTGCCAGTCCTATCCACTTATTTCTTCCAAGAAAACATCAAGGCGAGTTTTGAAAGTCGAGGTTGCATGTTCTCCCTTTTTGGAGACTACAGCGCATGTAACGGCAGAGCAAAGCACTGAGTAAAAGGGCTCTTAATCCTGCTGTTTACTTATGGTAATGACCTGCCAGTACCATACCATTTTCAAAATTGTCTATTTGGTAACTTTCTTGAAATGTTTATTCCACCCAACCCTAATATACAGAATATATATAGTATGTGCCAAGCAGACAGTCAAGAAATCCTGCCAACTATACCACTTACACTGTGTATGTGTGTGTGTGTGTGTGTGTGTATATGTATATTCTGTCTACATATACAGTTAGGTCCATAAATATTTGGACAGAGACAACTTTTTTCTAATTATGTTCTGTACATTACCACAATGAATTTTAAATGAAACAACTCAGATGCAGTTGAAGTGCAGACTTTCAGCTTTAATTCAGTGGGTTGAACAAAAAAGATTGCATAAAAATGTGAGGCAACTAAAGCATTTTTTTTAACACAATCCCTTCATTTCAGGGGCTCAAAAGTAACTGGACAAATTAAATACAGTAACTGGAAATAAAATGTTCATTTCTAATACTTGGTTGAAAACCCTTTGCTGGTAATAACAGCCTTAAGTCTTGAACTCCTGGACATCACCAGATGCTGGGTTTCCTCCTTTTTAATGCTCTGCCAGGCCTTTGCTGCAGCGGCTTTACTTTCAGTTGCTGTTTGTTTGTGGGCCTTTCTGTCCGAAGTTTAGTCTTCAACTATTGAAATGCCTGCTCAGTTGGGTTAAGATCAGGTGACTGACTGGGCCATTCAAGAATTTTCCACTTCTTTGCTTTAATAAACTCCTGGGTTTCTTTGGCTGTATGTTTTGGGTCATTGTCCATCTGTATCATGAAACACCCGCCGCCCAATCAATTTGACTGCATTTAGCTGGATTTGAGCAGACAGTATGTCTCTGAACACCTCAGAATTCATTCGGCTGCTTCTGTCCTGTGTCACTTCATCAATAAACACTAGTGTCCCAGTGCCACTGGAAGCCATGCACGCCCAAGTCATCACACTGCCTGCCTCCACCGTGTTTTACAGATGATGTGGTATGCTTTGGATAATGAGCTGTTCCACGCCTTCTCCATACTTTTTTCTTGCCATCATTCTGGTAGAGGTTGATCTTGGTTTCATCTGTCCAAAGAATGTTTTTCCAGAACTGTGCTGGCTTTTTAGATGTTCTTTAGCAAAGTCCAATCTAGCCTTTCTATTCTTGAGGCTTATGAGTGGCTTGCACCTTGCAGTGCACCCTCTGTATTTCCTTTCATGCAGTCTTCTCTTTAAGGTAGACTTGGATATCGATACGCTGACCAAGCCCTGGAGACTGTTGTTCACTTGGCTGGCTGTTGTGAAGGGGTTTCTCTTCACCATGGAAATGATTCTGCAATCATCCACCACTGTTGTCTTCCGTGGACGTCCAGGTCTTTTTGCGTTGCTGAGTTCACCAGTGTTTGCTTTCTTTCTCAGGATGTACCAAACTGTAGATTTTGCCACTCGTAATATTGTAGCAGTTTCTCAGATGGGTTCTTTCTGTTTTCGCAGCTTAAGAATGGCTTCTTTCACCTGCATGGAGAGCTCCTTTGACCACATGTTGTCTGTTCACAGCAAAATCTTCCACATGCAAGCACCACACCTCAAATCAACTCCAGGCCTTTTATCTGCTTAATTGATAAGGGCATAACAACAGTTTGTTACTTTCTTCCTTTTGTTGTTTCCTAGCGTGGTGAAGTTCCGTCGCACTGGGGAGAGCTCACGTTCGGAGGATGACCACGTGTGCGGAGAGCATGAGATTCACATCGAGGGAGTCCGGGGAGACTTAGAACATGTTGAGCTTGGTGATGAATCGGCTGTGCCTAAGGAGTTTGCCAACCCCACTGATGGTAAGACAGGGAGGCGTAATGGGTAGCACAACAGAGCCTGAGCCTGAGCTGATGTGCTAATGAAATTACTAGTGATGGGCTGTGATTTCACTAATGGAGGTATCTTGGGTTGAGATCCTGCCAGTTGCCCAGAATCACTCTTAGGTTCTCTGACTTGCATTATTTGAGACATGCTGTTCCACATGTTTCAAGTCTAAATTCAACTCAAGATTGACCTAGCTGGCTTGGTTGGATTCGACATAAGAAATCTGACAGACAAGAGGAGGCCATTCAGTCCATTAAGCCTGTTTGTTCATCTAATGCTAAATTGTCCCAATATCTCATCCAGATCTGTCTTAAAGCTTGTCAAGGTTTCTGCTTCTACTCCATGATTCCGCAATTTATTCCAGATTCCTACAACTCTTTGAGAAAAGAATTGCTTTCTGGCTTCAGTCTTAAATGTCCTTGTCATTAATTTTGCTGGTGTCCTTGAGTACGTGATTCACTGTTAAGTTGAAAGAATTTTGCTAGATCTGCTTTATCGATGCCTTTGAGGATTTTGAAAACCTGAATTAGTTCACCACATATCCTCTTTTTCTTGAGAATAAACAGGTTTAATTCTCTGACTCTGATGGAGAAGGACATGTCCTTAATTCCTGAGATGTACCTGGTTGCTCTCCTCTGCAGAGCATCAAGTGCTGCTATGTCTTTTTTGTAGCATGGTGACCATGGTTCTGCTGTCTCTGGATATCTCATGTTCAACTTTTGCTCTCATTGCAGATACATTTATGGTGGAGGACGCTGTGGAAGCAATTGGCTTTGGACAATTTCAGTGGAAGTTATCAGTCCTTACTGGTCTGGCCTGGGTAAGTAAGTGGCAGTCGCTCATGTAGTTGGTACATTTGTAGAGCCCACCATGTTGTCTCTTTTTGTTCAGGAGTGGGGCGTTTGGCTTTATCTCTTTCCTTAGTGTGTGACAGACATCTCGTTTGGATTATTTTTATAGACCTGTCACTTGTGCCCTTCTGTTGTGACACTAATCCCTAAATCTGACACACCTGGCCTAATTAGGGTTTATACACAAGGCCTGGTTTCTTTTTTTAGCAGAAACAGAGGACATTTTATATATAAAAAATAAAATCTAAATAGAGGATTGAGAAACACGTTACTTGTTTGCTTTAAGTGTGGCACAGGGATTGGGAGTCTTAGGTTCAAATCTATACTGGACATTTTCTCTGAGGTGTGTTGTGTCTTTATGAGGTTTTATGTGGTAGTTAGGTGTAGTCAGGGCCAGTAAGGCTGAAGAGTGAGCTTAATGCTATGTAATATAACATTTTCACAGGTAGAAGCCCTGCTTTCATGGGAAAGTGGAGTTCCTTTAACTCACCTGGTCATTACATCTCTCCTGAAGAAGGGTCTGAGTTGCCTTCAAAGCTTGCATATTGTAATCTTTATAGTTAGCCAATAAAAGGGGTCATTTTGCTTGACTTCTCAACTGGTTAAGAAAATGGAGGCCGCGAGTTCACAGCCTGCCTTTTGGTTTGAAGATGTGAACCAGAGAAGAATGGACCCTGAGCAACTTCTCACTATTGGCATCTAGTAACTATAAAGTGGCCCAGTATGGGTGAGTGTGCCCCATGATGGCCTGGTGTTCTGTTCTCAATTGGTTCCCACTTTGTACCCAATTTTAACAGCAACCCTCAATCTGATTATCATTTTTGAAAAATAGATAGAAAAGTATTTGTTCAATTAAAGGAATTGGGGTCACTGGTTCAAGTGTCCATCTTTGGCCTGTGGTAAGAAAAATACAAAAATCATGGAAAGAATATGTAAATGATTTTTTAAATTGTGCCCATTAATTTTGCTTGTTTCCGCACAGATGGCTGACGCCATGGAGATGATGATCCTGAGCATTTTAGCCCCTCAGCTGCACTGTGAGTGGAAACTGCCCAGCTGGCAGGTTGCCCTGCTCACGTCGGTAAGTTTGTTGTGGTTCGCTACCGTGTGTCAAGCTCTGCTTCACGCCTCGCTGTGAACATTAACATCTTCCTTGCCTCATGAACAAACAGGAATTACTGCAAGTCTTTTTGGATTAGCACTCTTAAAGCGAGGTGCTGGGCATATCCATTAATTAGAAAACTCTTGCAGAGGGTCATCGACTTAAAGCAATTACAGGGTTGCATGCTGTGTATATTCCTAAATAACCTAAATTATTTACAGAAATCGTTGATGCCACCATTATGATACCTAACAAAGGCACTCAGATTCACTTAACAGGCAATTAAAAAGGTTACAAAAATGAATTAACCATTCATTATTCTTTTACATGTTTTCTTTTTTGGAGCAAAACAATTTAAATCGATCAGATAAATATTTAATAGTGTAAGTAGGAATTGCTGTACTGGAAAAAGAAAGCAGCAGTTTCACTTAGTTAATGCCTTATTAAACCTTAGTTACCATCTTTTGGAAGTGTGGAAGCATCCCTCGCAGCCTTTGTTTTTTTTTCTTTTTTTGCAGGTTGTCTTCATTGGAATGATGTTGAGCTCATCACTGTGGGGAAATATTTCAGACCAGTATGGGAGGAAAACAGTATGTACATCATACAGATCATCTCAGTTATGAACAAAACAGTTTGTATTTTTAGGATGATGCAGTGACTCATGTTGAGTTATGCGAGAACTTTTGGCCCAGTATGAGTTGGTTTAGTTGTTAGTTATTTAGATTTATCATATAGCACCTTTCTTTTCTGTGTGTCTGTGTTGAATAAATGAATCATAGAGGCGTGATTGAACCCGGATACCAACCCAGCCAATGTACATTTAATAACAAAACTTTAAAATAAAATAATGTGTCATGGGACACAGACAAAACAAAAGTAGATTGTGCTCCTCTCACTTTCTTAAGATTCAAATCAATGATTCCGCAATTTTCAGTGTTCTATCTATCTATCTATCTATCTATCTATCTATCTATCTATCTATCTATCTATCTATCTATCTATCTATCTATCTAATAATCCCTCCATTGTTCAACCAGCTATATCCTTACTACAGGGTCACGGGGGTCTGCTGGAGCCAATCCCAGCCAACACAAGGCGAAATGCAGGAAACAAACCCCGGGCAGGGTGCCAGCCCACCGCAGGGCACACACCCACACACCAAGCACACACTAAGGACAATTTATAATCACCAATGCACCTAACCTGCATGTCTTTATACACGGGGAGAACACGCAAACTCCACGCAGGGAGGACCTGGGCAGCGAACCCGTGTCTCCTAACTGTGAAGCAGCAGCACTACCCACTGCGCCACCATGCCACCCTCTATCTAATAATGCCTTTCATAATTATTTCTCTGTTTATCTAAACTATGGGCTTACCCTACCTGTTCTTAGTTGTAAAAGGATTGAAGATTCTTGAGCATTTGCCTCCTTTAAACAGCATGTGTGTCATTGACAGGGATTAAAGATCAGCGTGCTGTGGACACTGTACTATGGAGTACTCAGCGCCTTTGCCCCAGTGTATGGCTGGATCCTCTTCCTGAGGGGCCTGGTGGGAGTCGGGATTGGAGGTGTTCCTCAGTCGTAAGTAGACCTGCCAAATTGCAAGCCTCGAGAAATAAGATGGCTGGGGTTGACAGATGCCTAAAACAAAAATACACTCAAGAAATGGTATGGATAGTATAATATGTCACAGGGACTCCCAATAACTGGTTACACTCATTAGCATTCCCCAACATTGCACCACTTTTTTCATTCATTTATAATTTTACATAATGGACTGTATAATACATGGACACATTTGTATTACTATAGTAATTAAATTTATTCCATATCTGAACTGTGACTAATGTTTAGTTTCATTGTAACTTCATGTTTAATCTGTAACAATTACATAAGTAGTAATTTTGAATACAGTAATGAATTGTACATGCCTAATGCACAGAGTGGATGACATCTATATATTAGATAGACAGACAGATATGAAGGGTGCTATTTAATGATAGATAGATAGACAGATAGATAGATAGATACTCAAGCTGCTGTATAAGGATAGATAAATAATATTTTATATAGCAGCTACATGGAAGATGAAACATAGTTCAAAATGGCATAAGCAACGTGTAAAACCATTTCAAGACCTAGAACTATACGCACACACAAAATGGCCAGTGAACATGTATTGTTTAGTGTCCCTATGCCAGTCTCTCTGTTATTTTAATATTTATTTGGTGATCTTGGCCTATTTAAGGTAATTTTAAGTCACCTTCTAGAAGGGAAGATTTCGAGTAGCAGCTCCCTAGTAGGATGCCACAAGGGTCTTTAGTTTAGAAGGGTTTGCATTGTTTTGTCGATTTTTATATGCTCCCTAACTGATGGCCCGCCAGCACCTCTCAGTGACATCAGGTCATTTTATACTTTTCTAAAGTGGGTTAATGGACCCCAGTGCAAATATTGTCAGAATGCATGAAATTTTGAGGATTGTGTTGATCAGTGATAGTGTGTAGGTCTCATGCAGAAATAATTCTATAATATCTTAATTTTCGTAAGCAATTGATGCACTTTCAACATTAAGTAATCCCCTGCCATTCAACTGATCTTGTGAGAGTTCTCTTTTCAGTAGTATGCATGACAGAGCATGAACACAAATCCATAACCCCTCAGTCATCTTTCAGTCAGACATAAAAGCATTTTTAAAACTTACCCACCCCAGCATCTCTGTCTTTGCAGGTTACTCCTTATAAACTAGTGAAATAGGCTTCGTAATCTTCTATTACTTCATGTTGCATCCTTGTTGATTTTTCAAAGCTCCTCATGATGATGCTAACCAAAGGTGAAGTTTAATTGACTCATCAAAGAAGGCTGTTTTTAGATGTCTGATTGTTGCTTTCCTCATTCCTCCCTCCAGAGTGACACTATATGCTGAATTCCTGCCCATGAAATCTAGAGCCAAGTGTATCTTGCTAATAGAGGTATGGCTAATCTTTTTACCAATTACTAGATTGCAGTTATAATACAATAAGCCAATGTGAGTTGCACAGACAATCAGTGGCAGACAATATTGTAAAAATACAGGTCAGCATGTCTTTATTTGTTCACACAGAGACACAACACTTGGAGCACCATTTCTAGTTTAGTGTAGCTCTGTTTTACACTTTGGACAGTACCACCTACAGTAAATGCATTTATGACTGAGGTATGCTGTAGCTTACAAGTAGGCAGCCAAAACATTCTGGGATGCCTGATATGAATCTTGGGCCTAGTAAAGCAGTAACAACCTTAGCGCTTAGCAGCATACAATAAAAAAATACCTCACAATAACAATGATCAATATTTAGAAAACCAAGACCACCCAAAATGACTTTGAAGATATTAAAGATTGGTGCATCTCTTCCCATTCTAATACTCTTCACTTGATCTGTAACAGGTGTTCTGGGCACTAGGAACAGTGTTTGAAGTACTGCTGGCCATCTTGGTTATGCCCAGATTGGGCTGGACATGGCTGCTACTCTTGTCCACCGTGCCACTCCTTCTCTTTGCCATCCTTTGTTTTGTAAGTAGTGCACATTTTTTACAGCGTGGTCTGACTGTATTGCAAAACATTCTTATGTTCAGCCTTGTCTTTTTTTTCCCAAAAGTGGTTGCCAGAGAGTGCACGGTACGATGTGCTTACTGGAAATCAAGAAAAGGCTCTTGCCACATTGAAACGCATTGCCACAGAAAACGGAGCTCCCATGCCCCTTGGGAAATTAATTGTAGCCAGACAGGTGAGTGGAGATTAGCTATGCAGTACAATATGCTGTCTGTTTAAATGATTTCTCCTACAGTTGTTCACCATCAGCATACTGGACTACATTGTTAGCCACGCTGCTCCATACAATAGAGCCTAATTGCATATTGCTGCTAAGTAAAATAATGATTAGTCTAGATTTTTTAAATGTGATTCAGCTCTGCAGTCCATTGAAGTACTCAGTAATATTTTGTGTCATTAATTTTATACACTTGCTCAGTTAATTTAGCTGGGTTCTTACACTATTTTCATTCAAAGGAGCACATCATTAATCAACTGAGTGGAAGCAGCAGACAACTTGCCAATGGAGCAGGCAGAGAAGCATGGCCATTCAGTTCTTATTTGAATAAAGCATGTAAGATTTGGAAAAATGGGACAAAATATAATTTTACCAAGAGAGGTTAGGAGTATCTGTTCTAACCCCCTACATTATAGGACCAGCATCTGTGGTTAAAAGATCAATCCCTGCCCAAAATGGCCAACACGTAAATACTGTACAGAATATACTCAACAGGAAGATGACTACATTTAAATAAATAATATATAACAATCTAATTAAATGTGGCATTTTGAAATTGCTCAAGAAAACATGTCTAGCCAGAAGTTATATTGTAATGTCTGAAGATAGCTGGGGACAGTGATCTCCTGGGAGTGTCCTGGCGCAATCAGTGTTATAGTGAAAGTGGTCTGATTAATTTATCACTCCATGGGTAGCACTATTCCCAGTGAAACTCTCTTAACTGCGGTGTTGTTAAGTAAATTACCTGGAAGAGATGTCATCAGCAATACAGTATAAAGGTCACACTGATCACTTCCTCATCGTCCGAGTTTACGGAGTGAACATTAAGGTCTTAGTGAGTTATTCTTTAGGTTGTCTTCCTGGATAATGAATGAATAAATTTCTGATTTTTGGCTTGATGCCAGTGTGTGTTTTTGACCTCCCAGTTGTGAATCTTTGCCAGTTTTCTGATTCACATTTAATTTTCTGGTATTTGATTTTCCAGTCCCATACTAAGTAATTTTCTGCGTTTCATATTCTGGAAGAACAGTTATATTTGTTGTCTACTGCGCATTTCAGCTTTTTTTTCACCCATCCTTCTATTAATTTGCCAACTCGCTTATCCAGTTTAGTGATGCCGAATACTGAAGCCTATTCTTAAAGAACTGGGCAGTGGAATAGAACCAGCTTTAGAGAGGACAGCAGCTAGTTAAGCTGTGCTCTACATCACCTGTGTGTTTAGTAAAGGAAGAATAACCAGTGCATACAGAACAAGGGCATCATGAGTGTGTTCATAGGCAGTACCTCGTGGCACATGTTTTGTCTTGGTAGAGTATTATATTGCTCTACGTTCCCCTTTTGTATTATTAATATGTAGCCTTTGTCAGAATGCCTAATCTCACAAACTTAACACTGTTTATAAGGTATTATAGTATATAACTTCTTCCCACCTTCCCTTTTACATCTATAACCTCAGGCAATTAGGTGTAGTAAAAGACAAGCAGGAGTTATATTACAATTTAAACAATATATTATTGGGTAATATTAATAAATAATAACAATATGCAAAGTAAATTTGAATATTGGCAACCATACAACCTGATTAAATGGTGATGTGTAGTTTTAGGCAGCACACAGACGTGTTTGTTACTTAATGTCTCTAGTTAAGGCATCATTTGTGGTCAGCTCGCTGCATGCCTGTTTCAGTATGGCTGCTGAGCTGTGCTCTCCATTGTGTTTTCCTTTCAGTTCATCAGTTTGGTAAGAGAGAGGAAGATGCTCCTTCATCAGATGTTAGTAAGAGAGAGAGAGTGAGGTTAACCAAGCACATTTTATAGAAGTTCTGTCCAACCCCTACAGCCAATAGGACATTGTGGTACTTAAAGGCTTCTGATACAAGCCAATTCCAAACAGCCATACTTCAGACCAGTGGGGGAATAGAACATCTTAACACCTGCCACCCCCCAAAACCATAAGTTAAGGTAAAGCTTAGCAGTTAGGCAGCCTGGCTTTCTTATGGGGGTTGAGAGACTTCAGAGAAACTATAGCCAAACTTGTTTTAGACACCTTCCCCTAACTCTGTCGTAAAATTCAAAGAGACAGATTCCTGGTGGTGGAGGTGGATGGGGGTGGGGGATTTTAAACATGAATGCTTCTCACATAATGTAACACTATTATTACATTGCTTTGCCTAAGTTACAAATAAAGACATACAAACTATTCATCAAGTTATATGCAAAATCTCACATCACAACAGCTCATGTTTAATTACTTTAAATATTGTAGCTCAAAATGACCACCGTTAATGTCTAGACACCATAAGCAGGGATTAATTTCTATAAGAAAAAGTATGATTGTTTTTTATGTGTTTTATAAGTCATCTTTTGATGATGTGCTCCATTAAAGGTGTGGTGCTGGTCAGGTTTAGGCTGTAGTTCTTAGTTTTTCATTTGTGACCATGTAGACCAGGTCACGTCCTTCTGCATTCCCAATAGGAGCAACAACCAGAAAAGAAAATGAAGCAATGTATAAATGCATCAAAGAAGGACAAAGTAAAGCAGTTGAGTCATCCTCCATTAAAAAATTGCTTTGATGTCCCTAAATGGCAGAGTCTGGGTTATCTGATGAGCGTGCTGCCCCTAAAAATGGAAAATATGGTAAAAGAAAACATGATTATGGACAGATTTTGTTTCTCTTTGACAGGAGGATCGGGGTAAGATTCGTGATCTGTTCACTCCTCATTTCCGTTGGACCACCTTGCTACTGTGGTTTATTTGGTAAGTATAACATTCAGTAGAAATGGCAAAATCTATTTTGCCTCCTTCAGCATGTCTCCGTAATTTCAATTTTAAATATGTCACATACTTAAGTACCTGGTCAAAGAAAAATCTATTTTTTACTTTCACTCTATCTGAAATCATCATGTTCCCTTTGTATTTTTGAGGTTCCAGTATTTACTTACTTATTTGGCTGACATCTTTATCTGAGGTAACTTGCAATATATGAGATACAATTGGTAACATTTATTTTTTCTCAACTGGAGCACAGACAATTGAAATTACCTGCTCAGGGTAACACAGTGTGAGTAGGGGGATTTGAACCCACCATCTCAGGGATTGAAATCCAAAGGCTTAATCACTATGCCACCTCCTCCCAGAGTCTAACGCAGTTGATCTGCTTTGGCAAATCTACGTCCAAAAGTGCCAGTTGACCACCAAGTACTTCAGTCCGTGGTGAGGAAGTGGATGCATGGCACAAGATTTGTATACCTTGAGTACAGGTAAAGACAAGCCATCCATCTTGTGCAGGCTGAATTAATTATGTGCAGAAATAGACACCATGAAAAAATTGTGATTTGTTTGAGCAGGAAAAACTCCACAAGTCTAAGTTGAACAGGGTGCTTGTAGTGAATGAATACTAGGAGTTCTTTAAAATCAAAGTGAGAATTGCCACATACATCTCTGCTTTTCTGTCTGTGTTATTATGACAACTTCAGCTTCTCCACAACCATTCATAGGAAGATTTTACAGGTCATTTTGTAGCAATCTAAGAGGTAATTTCATCCAACCTGGTATTTGAGAAGGAATCAGGAAGATTACTTATACAGAAGGCAAGGGCATAGAATGCAGTGATGGCTTGACTGTCCACTTAAAGTCGTGAGAATCTGCTTTTATTAATTCATTGAGACCTGCTAATAATTTAGGAGTGGAGTGTCTGTCCATGTTGGCTTATGTGGGCTATGGATAGTAATTCTGTCACACATAGATTGTTAATGGCATATTCTTCAAATACTTTTAAGCAAACATTTTAAGCAAAGTCGTCCCTTCTGCCCTCCATATTAGCATGGCCTTCTTAAACTCTCCTGTCCTTCTGTTCCAGGTTCTCCAATGCCTTTTCATACTATGGTTTGGTTTTGCTGACTACTGAGCTATTTCAAGCAGGGGATATCTGCAGTGGTGAGTGACAGACTAATTTTCAGATTTTTTCCTGTATTTCCATAAGACACAGTCTGATTATCCCTATTAAGGCTAAAAAAAATTTAATAAAATGGAGATCCCTGTTAGCTGCCAGGATAGCCATAGTGATTGATCCTTGGGTAGAACTGGTTTCCACTTTTAGGTGGACAGTTGGGGGCTGACCACTGTCCATTTCATGTGCTCACAAAGAGATGCTGGCTGTGAATCTGAGGACTCTTAAGCAGTAAGCAGCAGTGGAGCCAGTGGAGTTAAAGGGTCTACCACCATGCCCATTTGAAGAAATGGTCCTTCTGAGGTATGATAATACGCAGCGGCAGGCTTCCCATCTGTTTGCAGCCTCACTGTCTCCCACTACACTTGCCACAAGTAAGGATATGAAAGTGGTGGTGTCTCAAGTGAGTTCTCACTAATGACAACAGCATTGTCTTAAACAACAACCCTAGCGTCTGTTACGAAAGGGTTGGTGAGCCCTCAACACAAGCAGCTTTTGTACTAATTAGGATGTCGTATGATTGTCGTAGGCTTCATTGTAAGAGTCTCCTTTCACCGTTACTGTATTTAGTAATGCTTATGAATGAAAGTGTTGGCAAGCAGCTGCCACTAAGAGCTGGTATACCCTCTGTGGCTAGTGGTGCCCTGAAAGTCAATGCAACATAAGATGATGTGTTCACTGTCAGTGTTTGAATGTGATTCAGACATGGCCAAAAACATCTCATCCTTTTTCCACACGGCCCCTCAGAGGCAAAATAAGGGGACTAGAGAGGACAGCTCATTGTCTAAACAAGTCTTATGAAATGGGGCAGGATGGTGACATGCTGGTTAGCACTGCTGCCTCCCAGATTCAGGATCCTGGTTGCTCTCTAGGTAGTTTCTGCACAGGCTCCCTTTGTCTGTATGGATTTTTCTTCTGCATTCTCAAATGCTTATATATTAAGGTAACTAGCAATTCTAAAATGGCCCAGCATCAATGTGTGCACAAGTGAGCTCTGTGATAAGCTGGTGTTGTGACTGAAATTGCAGGGAGAATCTCCTCTACCCACAGCCTTGATTTACATTAATTTGAGTTAAAAATTTTAGGTTATGTCCTGTAGTGCAGATTTTGCAAAAAACATCAATAAAAGTGAAAATGGTCAATTGTGTTGAAAAGTGACATAAAGGTAGTGTGTTAATTGGTCTTAAAGGCCTGTTTGTATAAAATGATGGACTTCATTTGAACCAGTGGTCATTGCTCATACAGAAGTCAAAGGAGTTTGTTTTTCAATTTGCTTTATATTCCATTGCAACTGTTCTCATTTACCCATTCCTTATCCTGTCAAAACTGGAACCAGTGAATCATTTCTAATAAAATGAATACCAGCCAAGTCACCATACATACCTGATAATCACATGAGGCAGTCAGGATAACAACAGACCAGCATGTAGGTACCTGGAAGGATCATCAGTGAATTGTGTTTTAGCAGCATCCAAAGGCAGAAGGACAATGGAGCCACGGTGCGGCCTTGAATGTAAATACTTGACAGAGAATGACTACAAGGACCTGCTGTGGACAACGCTGTCTGAATTTCCAGGTAGGTGAGCTCTGCTATATACTGTGTGACGGAAAACTCACACCTTCCTTCTTAGCAGGACCCGTGCAGGGCATTCAGAGTGAAATGATGTCACCCAACCCATTATACTGACAGGTTTTTTTTCTTAATTTTGGTAGTGTCAATACATTTAAACAGGTCTGATCCGTGTAAGTTCACAGTGTATAAGCACACTAGGCCAGTCACCTTTGGAATAGTCATATTGCACCTAGAGACAAGGAAAGGGTGCTAACAACATGAAATTTGTGACAATATATCGGTTGCTATTAAGTCAAGTGGATTTAACTGATTTACAGTGTCATGTTTTATACAAAGATCTTGCAGAAAGAAGTTAAAAAATATCTAATTTATTAAAAAAAAGTCAAGGTGCATGAACTAACTACTGAAACACACATATATATCCATTGCTTTGTAGAGAAATACATATAAAATAAGAAAAGTTCAGTATGCAGTCCCCTGAATTCTTCTGATGCAGCACAAAATAAAATGAAGCTAGTGACTCTAGGCAGCTGCAAATATGTCAGTTTTAACTAAATTATGTAACATCCTCAGTCCGTCACCACTTTTTGGCAAGTCTGGTTAAATGGTGTTATCAGCAGCACTGACTTCTGTTACTTTTGTCATCTCTTGTAACAGTATTTGTATTCCAGTAGATTTCAGTCTTGTGCCTGGGCTGCCAGAAGAAGCTTCTGAAGTAGATTGAGGGTTTGATAATACTGTATTTGCAAAAACAAAAAAATATTATCTCCAAAACAATCTGTAATATGTTTATGGCCAGTAGCGTTTTTTACTTTCTCTACTTTCATGCTATGATGCCAACAGAGGTGTGAGATTTGGCTGTTATTCAATTATTGAGACGTGTGATTGGCTGTTATTCAATTATAGAGCAGAGTGATTTGCTGTTATTCAGTTATATAGATTCTTCCAGCAGATCATAAATAATAACTGTCAACACCTTGTCAATAATAACTAGCAGTTTCTTTATGACACTTATGAATCATTTTATTGGTCTTTATAATATTACTATTCACAAGCGGTGTTTGCCATGGCCTCACAAGTCCAACTTATGTCAGTTATTTACCTTCTTAGCAAAATCTGCTGATTCACTCTGTTTGTGCCACTACATGCTACACACCCTCCATTGACTGCTCAACCAGCTCCCTAGTTTGTAGAATGGCTAAATGAATTTAGTGAACTAAATTTGCTCAAAGGCTGTGTTGTCTTTATTTTTTGAAGCTGAAACTGCTACCATGGCTACTTTATGCAGCTCCAGCACACATGGCTCTGCCCCACGGACTCTCACTTGCATATTTCCTCACAGGTCTGAGTCACTAGTTCTCCTGTCTTAGTGAGTTTAGACAATTAGCAGTGTTAAGTGTTCTCCGCGGATTAGACATATACACAAAATGGAGCTGTTAATCTTTAAACTGCAACGTGTAGAACAGCATTCGGCGTACCAATGGGTGTTAAAGTGTAAAGTAGCAATATGAGTAGGGAAGGAGCGCTTGAATTAACATTTTAAAGGCTGTGGGACTGCCCCCTACTGACACGGTTCATGGTGCAACAGAAACACACAAATAATGTACACTCATCAGAGTAGTGAAGAGTCACTTAGCCAGTTAGAGAAAATCTCTTTAAGAAATAAGGACACCCAGAGTGAACCTTCAAAGGTGTCATCCTAGGGTGGGCATTTGGACATGTAAGAATTCCAAAATAAGCTAAGACTTTAGACTGGGCAGATAACAGTGTCCCCTTAGAAGTGAATTTTAGATGCCTCATTTGTTAAACGTCTAAATGAAATCTTTGTTAATCTGATTGTGTTTTTTTAGTGATAGTCAACATAAATTATTTATCTTGAATATTTTTTAAAAGAGGTTCACTTTACAGACCTTTTTGGTTGTTATTAATGGTAAACAGACTTCATTCCACCTTCCTGCTAATCCCTTTTACTCTCCTCACATTATTTTGTGTTTACTGTTCCATTTTATTTCAGTGACCTCTCATCACACATTTTACTAAATATAACCTGTTCATCTGTTTGACAGGAGTGCTCATTACACTTTGGATAATTGATCGGATTGGCCGTAAGAAAACAATGGCACTGTCTTTTGTTGTATTTTCATCCTGCACTCTGCTCTTATTTGCCTGCGTAGGAAGGTGAGAATTCCTCCCTGTGATCCCATTTTGAGCTTCTAAGGAGTGCGTCCATGTTTAAAATGTTTTGTGAAGATGACTTTAGGTGAGCTGATCATATTATAATCTTCTCCAAAACTAAAAAATAAGACGCCTCTTTCATATGGGACTCTAAATTAGTTAATAAAGGTTTGTGAAAAGGATGTTTTTATGTATATGAGAGGTGACGTTCTCTGGCCTTTAGTGTGGCATACAACCAAGTCGCCTCAGAGCAGGCAGTAATATATCTTAATCTCCACAAATTAATTAATTTGTATGATAAAATTTACTAGGTAAATGTTTTCATTATTATATGGTCTGTTTTATGTTTCCCACAGGACAGCACTCACAATCTTTCTGTTTATTGCACGAGCATTTATTTCTGGGGGATTTCAAGCAGCTTATGTTTACACTCCTGAGGTGAGGAGGCTCTAGCCATACTATTATAATTCCCTTTATAATACTAATAATAATAATAATAATAATAATGCTAATCAATGAAGAGTTTGTTTCCCAGATACTTTTGGGTGTATCTTATGGATTTTAGCCTGTAGATCACAAAAATCTCCTTTAAATATAAGTGTTCATATTGTAATTGACTATTTTTTATGATTCCCTCTCATTTTATTTGTATGCATACACAGTAGAGCAACTGCAACTACAATTTCTGCGTTGATCTAAAAGTACTGTAGTAGCACTACAGCTCAGATATACCAAGCACTTTTGTTTTCTTTGTGACTAGGACAGCCATTCTAAGGGGTCTCATTATATTAAAATTATCTGGTCGCTCAATAAGGGTAGAAAAGTGTAGCACATGTCAACCCAACAAAGATTTTTGCTTCCTCTCCATATAAAACAAATGAAAAATGAACAAGGAAGGTAAACAATTTCAGTATGTGAGGCAGATGTTTCTACAAATAACTGATGCCAAGATTAAGGAAGGCATTTTTGATGGTCCACTAATCAGACATGTCATCTGTGACAAGAAGCTCGAAGATCTGCTTGTGTGGCCAGATGAAAATCACATGGAAGGCATTCAAGGATGTAGTTGAAAATTTTCTTGGCAACTACAGAGCACCAGGCTATGTTCAGCTGGTTGGCAACTTGCTTCAAGCGTACAATAATATAAATTATAATATGTTGCAAAAGATTCATTTTCTGCATGCACATTCCTCCCTGCTAACCTTGGTGAAGTCATTGATGCACTTAATTAAAGGTTTCACCAGGATATTGCATCAATGGAAATGTGGTAATAGGGAAAGTGGAGTCTATCGATGCTGGGCTAGTATTGTTGGACACTTAAACGGGAAGCAACATAGGCGGAGTACACACGAAAATCAGCAGCAAAATGTTTCAGCTAAGTTGAACTAATGCATCATTAAGTGACTAAACACACTAAATTCAAGAAATGTTAATTTCTTGTTTCTCTGAATTCCTGCGTGATACATTCAATTTAGTATGCTTGTGTACAGCTTCAAGCTATTTATTATAATCACAAACAACTTTGCAGAAAGCAAAACAAATAAAAAAAATGTGTTACCCCAGTTTAATACAGACTTCAGGCCTTATGACCCTGAATTGGATTCAGCAGGTATGAAAACACTATGGTGTGTTATAATAAGTAACAATAGTGTTTCCTATAGCACCCTTGTTGTTTAAGGGAGTGGGCAGATGTTCTGTAGTTGGGAGTGGGGCTGGAAGGTCCTTTTCGACCTTGTGTTGCATGTAGTTATAGGTCACTGACCACATTTAATATCAGTAATATTTTCCACTACTGTGGTCTGCATGTACTAAGAGCATATATGGGAATATGTTGTAATAGTAATAATAATGATGTCACCTTTTCTCACAGGTCTACCCCACAGCCACACGAGCTTTGGGTTTGGGGACATGCAGTGGGATGGCTCGAGTTGGTGCTCTCATCACACCCTTCATTGCCCAGGTCAGTTAGAGTCCTCATACCAGAGGAGTACATGACACCTTTAATTCTTTCAGTTTGCTTGCAATACAACAGAAGCTCATCATTAGCATCCTTTGGTTAGTCACAGTCTGAACATCAAGCACCCCACAGCTGCATGGTTCTGCAACTGAGATTCGGCCAGAGTGGCTCCAGAGATGGTACACAGTATGTTATTGCTGTCTACTTTGAAATCTACACAAGGTGACATGTTGGTCCATTTGTGCTCTTCTGCTCCCCAGTAAGCCATGGACAATACAAGTGAAGGCCCAGTCTACTCCATCAAGACGTGGAGTGCTGGGGTGCACATAACACCCAGCAGCGATGGCCCAGACATTCTCAGGGTTACTGCAGCACTATTTAATGGAAGCCTGTAGTTTCCACAAATTCTGTGTATTTATTTATGTTTCCATTTCAAAGACCCCAAAAAAAATCAATTAATCATAAGATCGTTTTTTTCGACTGTGAGTCCTAAAGTACACAATTCTCAAAAACACTTCTAAAAATACCTACCAGAGGGGGAAATCCTGTCCTAACTCTCAGCTAAATACAAAAAGGGCCACGTAGAATCTTTATAAAAGATTTATTCTCCACACAAATCCTTTTCAAAAATTTGAAAGTATGTGGAGAACAAGGGCAGAATGAAATCAAAAACAGCATGACATAAAAATCCCAAAAATCACAATTAACTTACAAGATCACAGTAACACAACACGTCTTAGTTCTTTCAGTCGAACTGCCAGGAACAGTGGGAATTCCTTGCCCTTATAGAGCCATCTCCAGTGGTGATGGGCAGGTGGCCCTGCCTCTTGGGGGACCACCTACAAAACAGAAGGTACATTAAAAAGGCAGATTATACACAAAGACACCAGACAATATATTAATGTGTTTTATTAGTTTGGGATAATATCATATTTCTGATATAATTTCCAATATTAACGTGAACGAAGAAGGCATAAAACAAAGATTTAAACCCAACTGGTAGGGGGAGGTTGGGGGACCCTGGCTGAAATAGAACAATTAAAGCAAAGTTGTTTTTGGAGTCTATTGCCAAATGTAATTGTCAAACAGTTGGCCATTGAGTCATCAAAAGCGTTGGAAACATACACACACCGGCCACTTTATAAGGTACTCCTTACTAGTACTGAGTTGGACCCCTTTTTGCCTTCAGAACTTCCATAATTCTTCATGGCATAGATTCAACAAGGTGCTAGAAGCATTGCTCAGGGGTTTTGGCCCATATTGACATGATAGCATCACACAGTGGCTGCAGATTTGTTGGCTGCACATCCATGATGCAAATCTCTCTGTCCACTATATTCGGAAGGTGCTCTTATTGGATTGAGATCTGGGAAATTTGGAGGCCATTTGAGTCCGTCCAGTGAACTCATTGTCATATTCAAGAAGCCAGTTTGAGATGATTTGATCTTTCTGACATGGCACGTTATCCTGTTGGAAGTAGCTGTCAGAAGATGGGTACACTGCAGTCATAAAGGGATGGACATGGTCAGTAACAATACTCAGGTAGGTTGTGACATTTAAACAATGCTCAGTTGGTACTAAGGGGACCAAAGAATGCTAAGAAAATATCCCCATGGATACAAGAGAAGATGGATCCATGTTTCATGTTGTTGACGCCAAATTCTGACCCTACCATCTGAGTGTCACAACAGAAATTGAGGCTTATGTGACCAGGCAACATTTTTCCAATCTTCTAATCTCCTATTTTGGTGAACCTGTGTGAATTATTGCCTCAGTTGCTTGTTCTTACCTGACAGGAGTGGCACCCAGTGTGGTTTCCTGCTGCTGTAGCCCATCTGCTTCAAGATTCCACGTACTGTGCATTCAGAGATGCTCTCCTGCATACCTTGGTTATAACTAGTGGTTATCTGAGTCACTGTTGCCTTTCTGTCAGCTCAAACCAGCCTGGCCATTCGCCTCTAATCTCTGCCATCAACAAGCCATTTTCTCCCAGATAACTGCCACTTACTGGATGTTTTCCTTTTTTTTGGACCATTCTCTGTAAACCCTAAAGATGGTTATGTGTGAAAATCCCAGTAGATCAGCAGTTTCTGAAATCCTCAGACCAGCCCATCTGGCATCAACAACCACATTGAAAGTCACTTAAATCACCTTTCTTGCCCATTCTAATGCTTAGTTTGAACTTAAGCAGGTTGGTTTGACAATATCCACAGGCCTAAAAGCACTGAGTTTATGCCATGTTATTGGCTGATTAGATGTGTGTGTTAACAAGCAGTTGAATAGGTGTACCTAATAAAGTGGCCAGTGAGTGTACATTATATATTAAATAGCATTTGTATTCATTTAGTCAACACTTTTATCCAGAGAAATTTACAAATGTAAACGATTCAAGTAATATCCTTATTCCTACAACTTCAGTTAGTTACACTTTTGACAATCACACAGGGTAGGGTGACCTGCAGTATACAGTTCAATGTGTAGGGGGCCATGCCAGACAATCCTACAGCAATCTTCCCCCTCATGTTTTTCTGTTTTCTGCTTCCCCAGGTCATGCTAGAATCTTCTGTTTATCTCACGCTCTCTGTATACTGTTGCTGCTGCGTTTTGGCCGCCATTGCCTCTTGTGCCCTGCCCATTGAGACCACAGGGCGAGGCCTACAGGAGTCCAGCCATCGAGAGTGGGGACAGGAGATGGTGGGTCGAGCATCACATAGCACAGAAGGATTCTACCGGTCAAGTTCGGGGTCCCAGGATTAGCACAGACGGGAGTGGAGTATGGGACTACTCAGATTTGGGGTATGTGGGGACACACTAGTGGCTCCCAGGGGGCCATACACATTGTCTAGCCTGTTCACCGAGGAGTCAAGGAGGATGCCTGCTTATACAATGTGTGTTTATGATTGCATTTTATTAATGTAACGACCAAACAAATGTGAATTATAGACATCACTGGCTGTGTTGCAGATCACACGTCTACAGCCGAGGACCTTGGTGGGCTAAGGGCCGGTGGGTGGTAGAGGGAGCTCACAAACATTCTGTTTGGATTTTGGTTCCCCTCATTCAAACTGAGGTATTGTAACTGAGATGAAGCCAAGCACCCCTCTGTGTCACATTTCTTTAGTGTAATAATGTACTGTACTGTAAATTCAGCCATAACAAGAGCTCTGGCTACGTACGTGGCTTACACTGCTTGGCAGCCTCGTTTAGTCAATGCCAGGCCATGAATTTCCTTTTTGATTGATGTTAGCAAGCTGCTTGAGCTACAATGTCCATGTACACAAAAACAAAGTCTAACTTTGATCATCCTGGGATGGCTACATGAGTCGGGTGCAGTAATAGTCTCATTTTATTAACTGGACATTATTTAATTAAGAATTTTACGTTTCTATGAAGTGCACATCCACTTAACAGTCCAAATGCAGTATGGCTCTCAAAGGTCCAGTGGTTGTCCCTGTGACGCCTAAATCACCTACCACTGGGAAGTGCTCTTAATTTTGTCCAAACACTTGCTCAGTTCTCCGTGTGCCCTTTGCCGTCAGCCATCACTTGGCACTCTCATCCTCATTCATTGACCAAATGCACACCTTCATGAGATGCAGCTTGGCCAACTCAGCCAATCAGTTTCAGTTCTAGACGTCTACACTTTGCCAGGATGGTCAGGTCCTCTGAAAATGTAAGATCTCCTCCCACACGGCTCAGTCTGCAAAGCTGAGGACGGCACAAGGGACAGCCAGCGACATACACACAGATTTACTCAATGCCTGCCTTTTGCAATCTTCTTGTTACATTAAGTGTGTGTACACGGGTTCTTGCCAGCGCACTGTTTGTAAATGTGTATGATACAATAAATAATGTTTGGAAAAGTGGATGCCAAAGATGTTCTTTTTTTTTTTTTTTTAAATTGTCACCAGCTGGAATGTGTCTGCTGTTAGTGTGGTTTGGTTTGTTCATTAAAACAAGAGTTAGCAGCATTTTCTCTGGCAATTCACTGTAATCGAATGGTGGCATCTGAGGATGGTATAGCCTTTTCCTTTTTACACTAGACTCGGGGGGCTGCAAATCTTAAATTCAGCAGTGTGTGTGTGGGGGTCATGAACTCATTGTTTTTAATTTTCATGTGGGTCAGTTTTGGAACCCCGAGACAGTGGTCCAATTGGCTTGCCCTGTAACTGTTTGTGAGTGACTGCTCCATTTATGAAGCAGTTCTGTAAAAGCTGTACTCAGCTAATCTCTCCCAGCCACTGTAAATTGGAATATATATATATAGAGCTGAATGCATGTCTGTTTGTCCAGTATTGAAATCCACAACATCTAACTTCTTTCCAGTTATGCAAAGTTTCTTCCCACAGTGGGTTTAGTCAGTGAAATTATGGTTGAGGCCACCATTTTTCTCCCCTTGACCACACAGGCACTTTAGGGGTGGCACTGCTGCCTTGCAATAAGGTATTTCACTGCACAAACTATATTCCTTAGAAATACACCACTAACTCTGAAAATGACAAATATCTCACAGTTGTAAACTTTACTAAAAAATGTAAGTACACAGAATAATGTTTCCTTAGACAAATAAAGTGAACAAAAATGTTTTTTTGATATAGGTGCTTTTTAGACAACTGTAAGTTAAATACATGTGCTTAGCCACCCACCTGAAAATTTCAGCCTCATTTGATGTTCTGCATCCACAAACCCAAAGTTGCTCTAAACTCATTTCAGTACCATACAGTACCTACGTCAATAAACATCTGTGTGTGAGGATGTAACATTAATGATAAAGTACAGATGTAAATGGATTTGCAGAGTACTGTACAATCAAACAGAGCTAACAAGGACAGATTGAACAAAAAGCTCCTACTGGACGTGTGTGTAGCTTCAGGTGCAGCTTTCCATATCGGCCTGCCGCTGCTGCAGTTGTATTGTGGCGAAACAGCACAAGAAGTGTCTGAAGATTTGTCAGGAGGAGACTATGACAGTGCTGATTTTCTCATTTTTTGCTTCTCCTGCTCAAGCTGAATCCATCACATAGACTCGTCTTCATCTTCTCAAGGTAAGAAAAACCGATACATAAACTGTCTTTAATTACAGTATGTACTATGCATACATACTGTACAAATAATTTCACTCAGTCCAATTCAGAATCAGTAAGTGAAATTTATTTCTTTAACTGATTAA
Organism: Polypterus senegalus; assembly: GCF_016835505.1. NCBI lineage: Eukaryota > Metazoa > Chordata > Cladistia > Polypteriformes > Polypteridae > Polypterus > Polypterus senegalus. The sequence goes on from NC_053165.1 coordinate 62,181,495, forward strand.
TTTTCTAGTTCACAGTTCTGCATTATATATGACCATTAGGTTCAAAAGTTGTATTACAATGAAAATTAGTGAGCAGTTCAGCAACAATCAAAAATGAGAGACAAAGCCATTATTGAATTTTTGAAGACAAGGCCATAAGAAATCATCTTGGTATCTTAGAGAGAAGTTATTAAGCTCCGAGCTTAGCCGTCTAGGCCTGCAGAAAAAAGCGGAGGTCAGAAATGGATTTTGAGCTGAGTTGCTCTTCCTATGGTAAAACTGTTAGTGAAAAATCTGTTTATCAACTTAAGAATATAGCAAGTGTCAGACCTTTTTTGTCTCTTTATATTGTGGAGGATTGCCGACTTCCCATGCCGGTTCACACCCCCAGGCCGCCAGGAGGAGCTCTCCCGACAGCAGGACCATGCCCCGAGGTCCAGCAGGGCCTTATGGACTTTGTAGTGTTTTAACACAACCCTGCTGGATACCTTGGGGGCCACCAGGAGTCGCTGTAGGGGGGCTTATGGGTTCTTTTATGCCCTATGACCCGGGAGTACGTCAGGGTCACATGACAGGAAGGAACAACGTGCTCCCGGGTTAAAGAAAAGGACTGATTGCCCTGACCCGGAAGGAGTAAGGAACTATGGACTGTCGGGACAGGAATACCTCCGGGTCAGGGGCTATAAAAGGACGGTGCCTCAGTCCAGACACCGAGCTGAGCTGGGAGGAAGGGTGGCTAAGTGTCTGGGCGAGGAGGAGACTTTATTGTGTTGGTTTATTGTATGAGTAGTGTGGAGGGTGCTTGGTGCACGGAAGAACAAAATAAAAGGTTCTGGACTTTTACCTGGTGTCTGGAGTTGTACCTGAGGGTTCAAGGGTGCACTACTGCCCCCTACTGTCACACTGGCGTAGTCGGCAGGATACTCTGGCCGTCTGTTGGCAGAGGACCTGCATTAAAAACAAATTTTGTGTGGGCAGACAACCCTCGGGGGATTCCCCATCTTTTCACGGAGGTGCAAACACCACCCGCTACCGAAAGCTGCACTGCGCGCCATCCCGTTCTGCAGGAAAATGGGCAAGAAGACCGGGAAAAAGAAGGTCAGTCCCAGCTGGCTGCAGGGCCTGACGGATGCCGAGAGGTCCTGGACCTACCTGACCGGGAGTGAGGAGGACCGAGAGCTAATTCGGGCCGAGTTAGCCCGGGTAGCGCGTCAATCAGGACACGGACCGCTGTCGAGCGCCTCGGACTCCCTAGATAGTCCGTGGGTTCTGCCATCCCCAATGGAGGGAGCTGCAGGTGAACCGCCCGATGTTTCGGGTTTATTCTTGTCATGTTTTGTAGACGCCCGCTGAGAAAATCACAGCAGCGTCTCGGATGACTGCCTCATGCTCCAACAAAAGGGTCGCGGCTCCCAGAAGGCAGACCAGGACACGAGACGGCTAGCGACGGCTCCCCACGAGGAAAGTCCAGACACCGAGCTGAGCTGGGAGGAAGGGTGGCTAAGTGTCTGGGCGAGGAGGAGACTTTATTGTGTTGGTTTATTGTATGAGTAGTGTGGAGGGTGCTTGGTGCACGGAAGAACAAAATAAAAAGTTCTGGACTTTTACCTGGTGTCTGGAGTTGTACCTGAGGGTTCAAGGGTGCACTACTGCCCCCTACTGTCACAATATATATATATATATATATATATATATATATATACATACAGTATACAGTCGACCCTTGACATACAACATGCGAACAACTTGACTTACGACCAACATTTTGCGTTACAACCCGAATGCGGTTATGTGTATCCACTTGTGCGATTGTGAACAAACAACCGAGAGCGTTTGTGAGCGTCAGTCGGAGCCCAGATACATGTGTTTGTGGATGTAATTTCGGTCAGTGCAGTGATTTATCTATATCTATATCTATATCTATATATATATATATATATATATATATATATATATATATATAATTCACTAAGACCATGGCAAGCAAGACGCATAATTGCTAAGGAAGGAAGAGAAGGTAACGAAGGTAAAGAAAGCGATTGTTAAGGGATGTTAGCTAGCGGGCTGCTGTGGCACATGATGATTTAATCAGGCTGAGTCAGCACAGGCTTGCTTTGGATTGTATTATTACAGCAGTTCACAACACGGCCAGCTTTGAACTGAGTGCTCGACTACTTTCATTATTAACTTGAGAAACCGCGATCGCAATCGAAACGAAGAAGGAAATTGTGCGGAAATATGACAGTGGCGTTAATGACCGATCTCGCTAATATGTACAGCATATCGAAATCCACCATCTCGACAATTTTACAAAGAAAAGATTTGCATAAGGAGGCTCCTTCTAAACAACACCTTCCGTTTCATTCTCCTCCTCCTCCTTTCCTGCAGCCCAAATTAAATGGTGAGTACAGTATGAAATTGTTGTTTCTGGTAGGCTAGGCACTTTTTATAACTTTTTGGTTAGTACATTAGAAAAATTATTGGTGTTTTGGTAAATTATGCGCATTATACAACCCTTTTTATTATGAAAAGGTTAAGTAAGTGTTGCTGTGGGAGGTTCGGAGCGCATTATGGGTATTTCCATTATTTCTTATGGGAAAAATAGTCTTGACTTACAACCAACTTGAGTTACAACCAGCCTTCGCAAATGAATTGAGTTCGTAAGTCAAGGGTCCACTGTATACACTAGGGGGCACTGCCCCCGGATCGCTTCGCTCGTCCACCCCAGTTTGGTTATCCGGTGTCACGCACGCGCGAGTAGGAGGCCGCGGATTGATTCGATAGCACCTGGGAAACCATTCCGCCAGGGAATGGCGGGTATTAACTTTCTCCCTCTGCTTCCTCATAGAAAGAAAGACCTTCCTGCACCATAGGCCTGGATTGACCGCAGTGCGATACTTCCGCCCTTCCTCCGCCATCTTGCCCTGACGTCATCCTTCCCATCCTCCCTTGCGGTCCTTCCCGCATCCTCCACTTCGGCTCCTCCCCAATAAAATGGCGCGGCCAGGAGTCGGCGCGCGCGATATGAACTGTTTGTTTATAATTTTGACCTGTTTTTTTTGTTCTGATTTACAATATACGGGGCCGGAAAACCCCAACCCTTGCTACTGTCTCCTCGGTCCTTTACAAGTGGCGAGTCGGCAGGATAGAGATCCCGGAATGACGGAGGGACAGGACCTCAACACGGTGCTGCAGGCCATGAATGACCAGCTCCAGGCGCAGCAGCTTGCGCAAGCCGCCACCACCCGGGAGCTGGAGGCCACGAGGCCAGGTTAGTGGAAGCCCAGGGGCGAGACCAGACCCGCCCAGGCAGCCGCCTCCTCCTTTGGTTCCGATGGGCCCGCCGGAGGACGCCGATGCCTACCTGGGCATGTTTGAGAGGGCGGCCACCCGAGCGAGTGGCAGCGGTCCGAGTGGGGCGCCCATCTTGGCGCCATACCTGAAGGACCAGCTGCGGCCTATTATGACCTCCCTGAGGAGGAGGCCGCTAACGACCTCCTCAAGCCCGAAATACTGGCCCGCTACGGCATTAGCCCGGGCCAGCAGGCGGCCGAATGGCGGAACTGGGTCTTTGACCCTGAAAAGCCCGCTCGCGCCCAGGCGTTCGAGTTCTGGGGCAAGATGGGCGCTGGCTACGGCCAGAGGCCCGACGGGCGGAAAGTGGTCGGCGGGTGGCCTGTGAAGGCCTGGTCAATGCAATGCCCAGTTCCCTCGCCCAGCAGGTCGGGGACACGCCTATCAGAACATGTCGGGCCTCCTCGGCGTCCTGGAGCGTCAGTTGGCGGTCCTCCGACTTGGGGGTCAGAAAAGCCTGCTCGCGGGAACCGGCAGGGACGGGCGGCCACCCCGAGCCCCTCGACGCGCTGCAGAAGCGCCAGCCAGAGCCAGAGAGGCGGGTCCGCCGCGCTGTTTCAAGTGTGGCGAGACCGGTCACCTGCTGCCAAACTGCCCCATCACATGCGCCCGGAGCCTATGGACTGCAGCTGGACATCGGGAGAGGTATTGTACCCGCCGCATCCCTTGGCGAGTCCGAATCGGGAGTGGTGTTGCTAAATGGGCACGCCGTGGTGGCTTTGTTTGATTCCGGCAGCAACATTACCATTGTTGCTCGCCCTTTCGTCTTACCGCAACCGTGGTTAAAACAGCATTTGTTGGTCACCTGTGTGCATGGGGGACTAGGTCATATCGTTCGCTCACTGCTATGTCACCTGGAAGGGGAACCAATCAAATGACGGTCGCTGTGTTACCTGACCCCCTTCCCAGTGATTTGGGACAAGACTGGTCTAAAAGAATCAAAGCAGCGCAGGCCCGGTGTTACAACCGCAACTCCGTCCTCAGGGAGTTCCGCCGGGGACCGAGTTATGGTGCTCGTCCCGACCTCCCACTTTCGCTGCTCGCTCACTGGCAAGGGCCTTACGAGGTTAAGGAGAGAAAAGGACTCGTCGACTATTTGGTGAAACAGCCCAATCGTCGACCGAGTGAGAGGATCTATCATGTCAACCTGTTAAAGCCCTGAGAGATAGAGAGGAGCTCCCAGCTCCGTAGGTCACTCTCCCTTTTCAAGCACAACTGCCCTTAACCTCGGCGAAGAGCTGACCCCAAGCAGCGGCAGGAGTTAGCCCAAACACTCCGAGCCATCCCGAGGTAGTGGCGAGTCACCCGGCCGGACGCGCTGATTGAGCCGCGATATAGTCACGGAGCCCGGGTAATCGTCCGGGAGAGGCCCTACCGACTCCCGGAGGCAAAACGCGCAGAGGTCGAACTGGAGGTGAAACGTATGTTGGACATGGACATAATTGAAGAGAGCCATAGTCCCTGGTCCAGCCCTATTGTCCTCGTCTCCAAGCCAGACGGCTCCTGGAGGTTCTGTAATGACTTTAGACGTCTGAATCAGATCTCCAAGTTCGATGCCTACCCCATGCCCCGCATTGGCGACCTCCTTGAGCGGCTGGAGTGCGGCTCGATATCTGACTACCCTTGACATGACAAAAGGGTATTGGCAAATTCCTTTAACGGCATCCGCAAAGGAGAAAACGGCCTTTAGCACCCCTAGCGGGCACTGGCAGTACAAGGTCCTCCCATTTGGGCTGCACGGGGCCCCGGCGACCTTCCAACGTCTGGTAGATAGAGTGCTGAAGCCCCACCAGTCCTATAGCGCCGCCTACCTGGATGACGTTGTCATCTATTCCGCACCTGGGAGGAGCATCTACTGCAGGTCGCAGCTGTCCTCCGAACACTGGCTAAAGCCGGCCTCCGCATAAACCCCCGGAAGTGTTTTTTTGGATTAAAGGAGGCCAAATATTTAGGCTACCTCGTGGGACAAGGACAGGTGCGGCCACAGAGCTCCAAAGTTAAAGACATCTTAGAATGGCCCCGTCCGAGTACCAAGAAACAGGTGCAGGCTTTCTTGGGGCTTGCGGGTTACTACCGCCGGTTTGTTCCTCGTTTCTCGAAGAGCAGCACCCTTGACTGACCTGACAAAAAAGGGCGCTCCCCTATACGTGGTGTGGACCGACAAAGCAGAACACGCGTTCAGTGACCTAAAGAAGGCCCTAACGTCGGCACCTGTGTTACGGACGCCCGATTTTGGGCTCCCGTTTATTCTCCAGACCGACGCTTCGGACACAGGCCTGGGTGCCGTGCTGAGCCAAAGCGTCGATGGTGTCGAGCACCCTGTGATGTACCTTAGCCGGAAACTGATGGACCGGGAGACCCGGTACGCGGCAGTGGAGAGGGAGGCCTTGGCCATTAAGTGGGCAGTGACCCACCTCCGTTACTACCTGCTGGGTCGCGAATTCGCTCTGGTGACTGATCACGCTGCACTTCAGTGGATGTCCCTACACAAAGAGTCGAATCCGCGGGTCACCAGGTGGTTCCTGGACTTACAGCCGTATAAGTTCACTGTCACTTATCGGCGGGGCACCCTTCAGGCCAATGCCGATGCCCTCTCTCGTATTCACGACCTCTCGGTTAGGTCCGCCCGACCTGACGGTCCTGGGCTAAGGGGGGGATCGTGTCACGCACGCGCGAGTAGGAGGCCGCGGATTGATTCGATAGCACCTGGGAAACCATTCGCCGCCAGGGAATGGCGGGGTATTAACTTTCTCCCTCTGCTTCCTCATAGAAAGAAAGACCTTCCTGCACCATAGGCCTGGATTGACCGCAGTGCGATACTTCCGCCCTTCCTCCGCCATCTTGCCCTGACGTCATCCTTCCCATCCTCCCTTGCGGTCCTTCCCGGCATCCCTCCACTTCCGGCTCCTCCCCAATAAAATGGCCGCGACGCCAGGAGTCGGCGTCGCGCATTATGAACTGTTTGTTTATAATTTTGACCTGTTTTTTTGTTCTGATTTACAATATACGGGGCCGGAAAACCCCAACCCTTGCTACTGTCTCCTCGGTCCTTTACACCGGATATGCAATTAAAAGAGATTATTTTCATGGAAATTGTTACATATGCATTATTTTCACTTTTACTTTAAAACTTTAGTAATAAAACAATATTTGGAATTAACTTTTCTTCAAGATCGTATTGAATTTTGATTCTGTGTTTGGACTTCGTGACAACACACCGTATAACTGCCTGTGAGTGAATATCGTTTCTTTCTCTCTAATAAATAAAATAACTTTTTCAAATGTTTGTCCATGCTCTTTATTCTTCACTTTATCGTTGACGTGTCATCTAGAATGTATAAAATTATTGTCCTGATAAAATTTATAGGAGCTGAGAGCACAGGATGTGTGTCTGCCAAAAGCATTCACACGACTGAGGTTCGATGACCGTGGTCTTGTTTGAAAATAGTTGTGAGTAGGGCGTGACTTGAAAAAATCTCATGTTAAAAGTCTCTGTCTCACAGGACTTCATACCGCAACAACGTTTTTGGAACCTTTTAATACTCGCTGGAAACACAAATTAGACAATCTACAAGTGTCCGACTTAAACTTTAAATCCAAATAATATATTCAATCTCTTTCGCTGTTCCATTACCAGGTAATAATTTCCATTTGTTTGCGCTAATGCGATCTTTCCTATCCTGTTTTTATCCTCTAACATGCTCTCCTTCTGTACCACGCCAACATTTTTTAATTCTTTATGACGTTCTACTTTGTTATCATCAGTCTCATCTAGTCTTTATTCTTTATTTCCAACCCCAGACGTGGACTCGTCATGCGGGACTTATAAGTGTCTCTCTGTGAAATTCACGTCTCGTCTCCTTCTAAGATTTTTTTTTTATTATGTATGTTTAAATATATATATATATATATATATATATATATATATATATATATATATATATATATATATATATATATATATATATATATATATCTAAGTTGCGTAAAGGCCATCTTATGAGATACTTTTTAAAAGCTGAAATCAAATAACACCAAAAATGACTTGGTCTGTTGCATATAAAGTCATTTGAAGCGTGGCAGCTTATCAATGAATAACACAAACTCAAGATTCCCAAAACAGGACCTTCAGCTTTGGATCTTCAAACATGTGTACCAAAGCCTGTCCACCAGAGGGCTCATAAGCGGGAGTGAGTGGTCAGCCTCTTCTTCTCGAGAATCTTTCCAAAAAGGTTTGCGGCTTCCAGCGCACAGCCCCAGTGGATGGTGAGTCCATAACCTCCATGTCCATAATTGTGGATAACCTTTTATTAAAAAAAAAAAAACAACAACAACCAGTGCTTTGTTTGGAATAGTGGCTAAGACTTTGGACTTGAAACCCTGAGGTTGTGGGTTTAAATCCCACTAATGATGCTGTGTGACCCTGATCAAGTCACTTGACCTGCTTGTGCTCCAATTGGAAAAGACAAGAAATGTAGTCAATTGTATGTTACATGTTGTGCATCACCTTGGGCAAAGGTGTCAGCCAAATAATAAGCACACCATTTGTTTTAAATAACACCATTACATATAGTTAGTATCATTCTGTGTATATAATTATTATTTTTTTTTTTTTTACAAGAGTGACTTTGTTCAGGGTCACTCAGTGAGCTTGCAGGCTTTGGGTTTCCAGACCAGTTCCTTTGTCAGCAGACTTCACTGCTTAAAGTGTTTAAGCTGTTGGAGCAAATGTATATTTTATGAATAACAGTGCTGAAAAGGGGCAGCTTTGGCTTTTTAAACCTTGGGCTCAGTAATCTTCTGCATACAAGCAAAATTGGATGTGGCATGTAAAGGCCTTACCACCGATACTGCCAGGATTGGCTGCAGCTCCCTACAAACACAAAGATGGCCAAGCTGGTGTGGGAATATTAGGTCATGTCATTATTGCCTGGTTCACCTCTCTGTAAAAACATCTGCAGCTCCTGTTTTTAGCCACAAGATCCACCATTACCAATCACTAGGCCAGCTTTTCTTAGAATTCCTTCTTGTGATCAAGTTTGCTAAAGCCTCTGTCCACATATTTTGAATGTACATCATTATGTTTACAAGATCATGTAAAGGTACACTGCTCCCTAAACTGTAAGGCACATGTGGCCCCTTAGACCAGAGTACCAATTAGACGCAGTGACATTGGTTCTTTTTAATTGGCATATTTCCAACTATCTCTTTCACTATCTCCAACAGGGTTGGCTTTACCATACTGGCGGTCAAATATCATACACTTTCTACTCTCGTGAAAACTCTAAGTGGGGGGCCCACCCTGTTTTTCAATCTTCTAGCCATGTCTGACTCATGTGAAACACCAAGATTGATAAACACTCCCAAGTTATTGAACCACCATGTATGATTCATGCAAAACCCCATGGGGAAGCTCTTTGATCTGATATTAATGTATGACTTGTGCAAAACCCCAAAGAATGCTCAAATACCCCAACAATACTTGCTCTTTCATGCAAAAATATATAGAACAACTGCCTTCAAGACTCCATTGTTTGGGCACATTTTCTGTTTTGCCTATTGCAGAAGAAAATCCAGAGCCAGCACTGGTTTTCAATAATGTGTGGGACAAAAATACAAAATACTGACCTTTATTCCTATTCTGGTAACTGAAGTGCATATGGCCGCAAGGCTGGTCTCAGAGCACCTATATTTTCCTAATATGTAAACGGCAGATGCTTTAGCATCACTGGATTGTGGCTATATAACTGAGTGCGAGAACATCTGATATGCTTGGGTTATCCTGTCATACTGTTCCTTCAGGATAACTCCTTCCCCATTTCTCCCATCACCATGGTAAAATAATTTGAATCCATCTCCGATCCATCAGGCCTTACTCCCCTACCATCTGGTTTCTTGCACGCAAAATATATCAACCTTCTTTCTCTCCATCATATCAGCTAAACCTCTCCCTTTACCAGTCATACTGCCAACAATCAAAGTTCGTACCCTCTGTTCCACTCTTTTTACCTTCCTCTTCTCTCCCTACCGCCGGACACGTCTCCCCCCTCTTCTTCTCCTTCTTTGGCCAACAGTATCCCAATTTCCACCAGCACTCTGTTGGTTAGCATTACTGGTGGTGGCCGTTGTTAACCCAGGCCTCAACTGATCCGGTATGGGAATCTGTATTGTTGTCCACATATTGATCTGGCAAAATTTTACACCAGATGCCCTTCCTGACGTTACCTTCCCAATTTATCCGGGCTTGGGACCAGCACAAAGAAACACTCTGGTTTGTGCATCCCAGGTGGCTAAGTTCTTCTATATTAGGATCAGTAGCAATTCTAAAATGTCCCAGCATGAATGTGTGCACAAGTGAGCTATGTGACACAGTGGCATTGTGCCTGAAATTGCAGGGAGAGGCTCTACCCACAGCCTTGATTTACTTTAAGTAGAGTTGGAAATGTTAGGTTATGTCTTGTAGTGCAGATTCCATAAAAACATTAGTAAAGTGAAAATGGTCAGTTGTGTTGAAAAGTGACATAAAGGTAGTGTGTTAATTGGTCTTAAAGGCCTGTTTGTATAAAATGATGGACTTCATTTGAACCAGTGGTCATTGCTCATACAGAAGTCAAAGGAGTTTGTTTTTCAATTTGCTTTATATTCCATTGCAACTGTTCTCATTTACCCATTCCTTATCCTGGGCGGCATGGTGGCACAGTGGTGGCGCTGCTGCCTTGCAGTTAGGAGACCTGGGTTCGCTTCCCGAGTCCTCCCTGCATGGGGTTTGCATGTTCTCCCTGTGTCTGCATAGGTTTCCTCCCACAGTCCAAAGACATGCAGGTTAGGTGGATTGGCGATTCTAAATTGGCCCTACTATGTGCTTGGTGTCTTTGTGTGTGTCCTGCGGTGGGTTGGCACCCTGCCCAGGATTGGTTCCTGCCTTGTGCCCTGTGTTGGCTGTGATTGGCTCCAGCAGACCCCTGTGACCCTGTGTTTGGATTCAGCAGGTTGGAAAATGGATGGATGGAAGGATTCCTTATCCTGTCAAAACTGGGACCAGTGAATCATTTCTAATAAAATGAATACCAGCCAAGTCACCATACATACCTGATAATCACATGAGGCAGTCAGGATAACAACAGACCAGCATGTAGGTACCTGGAAGGATCATCAGTGAATTGTGTTTTAGCAGCATCCAAAGGCAGAAGGACAATGGAGCCACGGTGCGGCCTTGAATGTAAATACTTGACAGAGAATGACTACAAGGACTTGCTGTGGACAACGCTGTCCAAATATCCAGGTAGGTGACATTGGGCTTGATCGATCTATGTAAGAGGATTTCGTGAGAATAGAACTAGCCAGCTGAAGAGCAGTGTAGTTACTCAGCAATTAGCTGCAAATAAGGAGTTGTGAATATGAGCCAGGGTTAGGCTCCTGATTATTTAGTCAAGGAGCTTTACTAAATGGATTATGGGCTGATATCAGCATGCCATTTCACACAGGGGGGTTATTTTCCTGTGTATGTTTTTTGTTTTGTATTGCTAGATTTACATGTGTTGGACTTAAACTGTATTTTTGAATACACCCAAATGTTTACCTCTTTATGAGCTGTCATTTTTGAACTGAACTGTTAAATAACCATTTGATTTATTAAAGGATATAAGTTCACCAACAACTATATCAGACATGTCAAAATGTAATTGCCCCCTAAAAATACTACTTGTTTGATTTTACCCTTTAGCCGCAACAACTGCAATCAAATGCTTTCTGTAATAGGAGATCAATCCTTAAAAATTCTGACCCACTCTTCTCTACAGACTGGTTTTAATTTAGTCACACTGGAGGGTTTTCAACTCTGTACTGCCTATTTAAAGTCCTTCCACAACACTTGCTCTTGTGCTTCTGGCTGTTGTCCTGCTGCCTAACTCGATTGCACTCGAGCTTAACGTCACAGGCCAATGACAGGACGTTCTTCTTCAGTTCTTTCTGGTAGAAAGCTGAATTCATGCTATCCTCAGTTATGGCAATTTGTCCAGGTCATGAACAACCAAGCATCCAAACACCATCCTATTTCCACCAGAGTGTTTGATGGTTGGTGTGATGCTGTCTTCCTAAACGTTCCACTTTTGACTCCTCAGTCCACAGAACATTATTCCAAAAGTTTTGGGGGTAATTGCGGTGTTTTAGGCAAATGCTAAACAAACCTTTATGTTCCTATTGTTTAAGTAGGAGTTTTTGTCTTGGAATTCTCCCATGGATAACATTTTTACCCAGTGTCTTTCTAATGATAGAGCTATGAGCACTGACATTAACTGAAATGAGAGAGTCCTGCAGTTCCTTTAGATGTTTGTCTGAGTTCTTCTGTAAATTCACAGATGAGGTTTCTATGTGCTTGTGGAGTAATGCTGCTAGCCTGGCCTCTCCTAGGCAGACTTACCATTCGAAGTGTTCCAAGTTTTCTCCATATGCAGATGGATATCACGGTGGTTTGCTGGAGTCTCAGCGTTTAATGCTTTGTAACACCTTCCCAACTGATATTTTGCAATAACTTCCTTTCTCTGGTCTTCTAAAATTTCTTTTAATCGAGCAGTGGTTAGCTGCTTGTTTAATCCTTTTAGCTAGTTTTACATTACTGGGAAGGTTCAACTGAAGTGAAGCAATCAAGCTTGGGTGTTGATAGTCTTGTTTAACCTGTTATCTTTTAAATTTGGTACTTCGGTTGATGTCCGAAGGGGGTAATTACTTTTTCATTTGGGTGATTTGTTGGTGAACATTGTAAATCAAATGACCATTTAAAAGCTGTATTTTGTATATTTATACTGAATTTGGAGATCAGAAACAATTAGGTGTTGTGAATAAGCAAAAATAGAGGAAATATGGCATAGGCAAATACATGGAACTATATATATATATATATATATATATATATATATATATATATATATATATATATATATTGTGGAGCCGACCCGGACACAGCCAGGCGGACATGTTGTTTTTCACCACCACACGTATTTATTATATACACTATATACAATTATGAGGTGTCACTCAGACACAGAATAAAGTGCACAAACCCTAAACACACAGTCCTGGCCACTCAATGCCTTTTCTTTGGGCCGCCTCCACAATCTCTGCTCCTGCCTCGTCCTTCTTCCACCCGACTCCAGCCTTGAATGAAGGGAGACGGCCCCTTTTATATGCTCCCGGATGAGCTCCAGGTATATATATATACTAGCCATGTGCGCGTGTTAACGTTGTCTGTGAAGGGCTCCCTGTTTAAACGCGGCTGCCAGTCGTGAACTGGGCCCTTCGTCACACAGCATTATGATTTTTTATAAGGGAAACAAAATTACAAAAGAGAACCCTTGGACATTGATTCAATAGGAATGGCCTACTCAGAATCACTGTCCAAATAGTAATTATGTGGTGGTGTAGGAGCATTTCTGCTTCTGTCTGTTCACAGTCCATCTCGTTTTCACGACGCTATCATTTCCTCTCACAATGTCTTCTCAACCTTTCTTCCAATCTCGCAGGTTGCTTTGTGGCAATCCAAAGAGTAAGGCGATATACACGGAGCAATGGTTATAAAAGGGGGACACATAGGTATCCAGGCTTTTTAAAGCATAAATAGGGATCACGTCACTGACATGTGAGCAAGCCACGGTACAACTGTGAGACACGTAGCACTCGCCGGCTACAACATAACAATAATAATTTCCGGAACATGCTGTTACGTTGTCATTCATTTTACCCACTGTCTTTCTTTCATTCATATGTTGTGTAGGCACGTACCTTTTATCTTCGGCAATCTCATTCTCTAACCAGGCCTCAGGAGCTAACCAGCTTAACACTGTCCACCACCCCTTTCGTTATTCCAGCACAATGTTGACATCCGTGAGTAACAACAACGTACTTATCTGGAAGGTGGTCTACGCATGCGTGGAATTCGCGAACAAACAAAGATCAAGATCTAAATGAAGATCTCTTTAGTTAATTTAAAGCACAACAATTTGTTTAGTTTGAATGTCTGTGTTTTGAGGTGTGACTGGCATACAGTCTTCAGTAGTATAAGCCTGGAGGAGATTCTTAATGCAATGCCTATGTTTTAGCTGTCTCTCTACTGCCATCTAGTGCTTCTTCTAATTCATTTGCGGACAAACAAAGATCAAGATTCAAATGAAGATTATATATATATATATATATATATATATATATATATATATATATATATATATATATATACACACACACATACATACATACATACATACATACATACATACATACATATATACACACAAAATAGAAAACATCCAGCTAGCATTGTATAAATATTTAAGTGTCTTTAATTTTTTTGTCCTGTATCAGATTAGCCCGCACTGCTTCCCATTAAAATCACAAAGCAAAAAACTATTCCTCTGATAGTAAAAATTCATTTGGCAGTGAGATTTGTATATGTGCTCTTTAGTGTCAATGATGCACGAGCATCTGATTGTTTTATATAGCGTCACAATGTCCCATGACACTAGAAGTATCAAGCCGTAGTGCAGTAGCTCTGGTGAGCCAGCATTCTCCATAGTGAATTAAAGTAAACTTCAAACAAATGAATCCCAATTCTGACGTTACTAAGACAAGGTAAAAAGCAGCACTGTTCAAAATGAATGGTGTGCGGAACCAATCTGACACTAACAGAATCACACAGAAAAAATGTAAGAATCAAGGTCTGATGGCCTGAAACAAATTTTTGCCTTAAGTTAACCAAAGGCCATCTTGTGAGATTCTTTTTAAAATCTGAAAATGAACATCACTAAAAATTATTTGATCTGTTGCAATTAAAGTCAAATAATTCAATTCCTTTGAAGCGTAGCTGCACAGCACTGAGTAACACAAACTCAAGATTCCCTGTCCACCAGAGGGCTCATAAGCGGGAGTGAGTGGTCAGCTTCTTCTTCTCGAGAATCTTTCCAAAAAGGTTTGCGGCTTCCAGCGCACAGCCCCAGTGGATGGTGAGTCCATAACCTCCATGTCCATAATTGTGGATAACCTTTAATTAAAAAAAACAACAACAACATCCAGTGCTTTGTATGGAATAGTGGTTAAGGATTTGAACTTCAAACCCTAAGGTTGTGGGTTTAAATGCCACTAATGATGCTGTGTGACCCTGATCAAGTCACTTGACCTGCTTGTTCTCCAATTGGAAAAGACAAGAAATGTAGTCAATTGTATGTCACATGTTGTGCATCACCTTGGGCAAAGGTGTCAGCCAAATAATAAGCACACCGTTTGTTTTAAATAAGACCATTACATATAGTTAGTATCATTCTGTGTATCCATCCATCCATCATCCAACCCGCTATATCCTAACTACAGGGTCACTGGGGTTTTCCGGAGCCAATCCCAGCCAACAAAAGGCGCAAGGCAGGAAACATACCCCAGGCAGGGCGCCAGCCCATCGCAGCATTCTGTGTATATAATTATTATTGAGTGACTTTGTTCAGGGTCACTCTGTGAGCTGGCAGGCTTTGGGTTTCTAGACCAGTTCCTTTGTCAGCAGACTTCACTGCTTAAAGTGTTTAAGCTGTTGGAGCAAATGTATATTTTATGAATAACAGTGCTGAAAAGGGGCAGCTTTGGCTTTTTAAACCTTGGGCTCAGTAATCTTCTGCATACAAGCAAAATTGGATGTGGCATGTAAAGGCCTTACCTCACACTGTTTGTCTCCAAACTGCAATGTCTCACTGTCCAGTCGCACTGAACTGCGCACTGGCCGCAGGCCTGTCCAATCATCCAGAATTCTGGCATTCTAAAGAAAACGGATGCAGATACTTAACACTAAGTGACCAGACGGCATGACATATTAGACATGTTTAAACTCAGCTGTTTGCACTGGTGCCTCTGTGATGGACTGGTGCCACATCCAAAGTTGCCTTACCAATGATACTGCCAGGATTAGCTCCAGCTCCCTACAAACACAAAGATGCCCAAGCTGGTGTCAAAATGTTGGGTCAGGTCATGATTGCCTGGTTCAACTCTCTGCCAAACTGTTGCAGGCCCCACTTTCATCCACAAGGTCCATCATCAGCAGTCACTAGGCCAGCTTTCCTTCATTTTCCTCCATGTGACAAAGTTTGCTGTCCACATATTTTGAATGTGCATTGTCACCTTTACAGAGTCTTTTTAAGGTTCTGTCTCAGCTGTTAAGATTTGTTCAAAGTGAGGTGCCAGCATCATTTGATCAGTCCCCAGCTGATTGTGGCCTTGAACATGATGACTGAAAGTTCCTACCATGCGTCCAGTGTCAGTGACAATGGGCTCTGTACTGGACAGACATACACCAGTCTTATCTTATGGATAAGTAAATATTGCATCCTACTATACAATTCTGGCTATACAGGGTTGCTGGTCACAGATATTAAAGTGACCTTCTCCATCTTGGAGGTAGAGCACAACAGTTGCTCTTTATCTTTAGCTTGCTGTTAAAATTCATTATATGTCAACCTCCTAGACAACACTGACTTCAGTATGAAGGAGGAATAATAAAGAGTTTGCTACAACTAACCTTCAGGCTGGGCACCAAGTGGCACCCTTCCTCCCAGACTTTCCTGTGATCCTCAGAGTTGTTGTCTTCACTCCAGTTTCCCACCTGAAAAATTCCTCCGACAGTCACTGAGCGACTTCTATAAAGAAATGAACATACAGAGAGATACATTAGTAGCAAATACGGCCACACCTAACAAGAGCTGCCAGTATTGGGACCCTGTAGGAGATAGGCCATTTGAATGTGATTGGCTGTGTTCCCTTCAGTGCTGAATAGTCATTTCCACCTCTTATCTGCTTCCTAAATTAGGAGATACCAAACAAGGTGATATGTTATGATACACACATTAGGCTTTAAAGAACCTTTAAAAGTAAAGATGGCACACTTCTATTGTTTTTGGTTGTTTCCAGGGCTGGAATGGAGGTGATGGGAGGGGTTGCTGAGATCTCATTTGTAAGTTGTTTCCTATAGTGCAGGACAACAGCTGGCCCATAAAAAAGGTTTGCTAGATTATATAATGGCAACCCTGAGTATTTTGATGGATGGGGGCCTGAAAATAATTATACCTGAGGCATATGTATGAATAGATGACTTGGAGGAATGATAGCAAGTGGAGTATGAGTTCCCAAAATTGAATGATTTCTATGAACTTACCACTATAATGGTCAAGTGTCCTAGAGTTAGTCTGACGCCATAAGAAATAATTGGAATTCATGAGGGACATCACGAGCTGCTAGGGAGTGTCTGAGGCCATTCGTACACCCTGAAGTGAGCTTTTAGGTTCCTGGTATGGGCATAAATGCCCCTTCTGATTACTTGATCTATGACCTTCACGTCTAGAGAGCGGGTGTAGGCAAGTCCCAAGAATGGAGAAAAGGCAGGAGGAAAATAAAAGTGACACTATACCGGCATTTAAGGTAGGCCCACTGAGGTGAAAAGTTCATTGCATTTCTCTTCATTTTGTACATACTGTCTCCAAGTCCCTGTACCATTTTGTGATTTATCTTTTTTTACTATAATTAACCATTTTATTTTATATACGTTTGTTTTCTTGGCTTTATATTGCCTTGATGGTCATTAGAGAATGCCCTCAGGAAAACATATATGATAAAGTTTGCTCTGGAAAAATTCTAGGCAACATGAATCAGTATGAAGTATTATGGCACCAATTACCACAATGGTGGCACACAGACATCCAAACCGTGCCAATGGACAGAACAGCATGGATGATGTAGTAGTGCCAAGTTCAGCCTGCCAGCTGCGGTCATTCCCAGAAGAGTTACCTTGTGTACTTCATCATGTCTTACCCTGGAATGATGTAGGGTGTAGAATACACGCCAGTTTTAGAGTTGTGGGTTATGATGAAATGTTTCAACCAGGGAGCATCCACCTACAACAAATTCCAACAATAGTCAGTTATAAACCGTCAACTGATAACCCTTTCCACCTTGTGGCTCCTTTCTTTTGGGTAAACGTACATTTCATCCATCCATCATCCAACCCGCTATATCCTAACTACAGGGTCATGGGGGTCTGCTGGAGTCAATCCCAGCCAACACAGGGCGCACACACACACCCACACACCAAGCACACACTAGGGACAATTTAGAATCGTCAGTGCACCTAACCTGCATGTCTCTGGACTGTGGGAGGAAACCCACGCAGACACAGGGAGAACATGCAAACTCCACGCAGGGAAGACCCGGGAAGCAAACCTGGGTCTCCTAACTGCAAGGCAACAGCGCTACCCACTGTGCCGCCCTAAATGTACATTTGCAAATAGAAATTTAGTTTTCCCCAGTGTGTGTCAGGGTCACGGAAATCAAAAGGTGTGATGGGACCATGGCAATCGGCCAGCCACAATAGGGCTGAGACTCAATAGGTTTAGACTTTACTAGGCATTATACACACTTGGGTGCCACTACTGAACAAAGCCCTGAATGGAAGTGGTGTTAGCCAAAATAGCACCTGCCTTCAAAATCTGCCCTCGTCCTGGCTTCAACAGGGGGTCTGGCTGCAGCTCACCAGCTCTCACTCCAGTACAGTTCAGAATGACATCCACTCTGCGGTCAGCCAGCTACACCAAAAATAAAGAAAAGGAGGATGGAATGAGATGCCATCATAGCCAAAACAGTCAAGCCCCTCCAAAGAGATATGCAAATTAAAATCAGTCAGATATTCTTCCTCCACTTCCAGTATGTGGCCTTGCACACCCCAGTCAAGGATTAGTACTACAGCAGAACCAAAATGACAGTCAAAGTCTGATGCACAGCACAGCCACAATGCCTATCCATCCAACACTCTATATTTATAATTTTTTTTTATTTCAATTTTAAATTTTAAATTACAATTTTCATATTATATTTTTAATTACGACATGCTACGTTAGGTTCATAATTTGAAGTGCACTTTGTAAGAATACATTAAATTGAGTTTACCCACTCACCTCTCGGAACGATGCAATCTTCTTTTGGTGAAATTTCACCCCACGTTCAGTGAGCCTAAAAAACCGAAAAGGAACATCTGACCAACATTATTGAGTTTGAAGACAAACAATTTATTTTTGTATCCATCCATCTTTTTAAACTATTTTTCCGAACTATGGTGACCTGAAAACCAAACAGCAATACATCACCCAGACTTGTTCATACCAAGCCAACTAGACGTGGCTGTCGTGTTTTGCATGAGGGAGTTATGATGACAAAACCCACAAAGGAACAGTGATGTTGCTGGCAATTGAACCCGGATCACTAAAACTTTAAAACAGCAGGGTTAAACGGTGCTGCACTCTCACAGAAACCCATTTAATCCAAGTTTAGGATCATGGGATTCTGTGCTGCCAGCAGTGGGTGTAAGGTAGGATATGAAAATGAACAGAAAAGGTTTGATGATACCTTTATAGTCGATACCCATCCACCTATCACTAGTGAAGCAATTCACACCCACTCATATACCTGAAACTAATACTAAAAAATAATTGCAGTTGTTTTCAACATTAAAGTCTAATAATTAATATATGTTAAAATGAGAAGTAAAGAAATGGCTACTATGTAAAATTCAAATATAACAAAATTGGCCTGGTGTGTGCAAATGCATAAAGTGAGACTGCCTATGGTCGTGTTGGAAAAGCTCTGAAATTTGACCTTGTCCACCCATTTACTGTCTGCACTCACCTCCTCCTAGTCAGCTAAAGCATCATGAGGGGTATTGGCATTAGAACACTATGGCTTTGGCAGTCCACTTTCTAGATGGATTACCATGCAAACATATGGATGACGATGATAATTATTAATGTAATAATATGGATGAACTGCTGCATCCAGAGATGTAAGTTAATACAAACAAGTGCTAAAGCATACAGGTGTTCAATATTGTCACATGTGCTGAGTGCAGCGATAGTCTTACCAGCATATCCTAATAACATGAACTGTGCTGTCAATCACTTTTGAATGAAATGAACTACAAAAGTCACTATATATAAAATATACATAATATAAAACAATATATAAAATATATAAATATAAAGTATTGCATAAATATATACAATATCTAAAATTACAAACAGTTATTTCCTCCAGGTTGAGAACCAGAGGGGTACCTGCTCTGTAAAATTTCACCTGCGCTCCTCTGTGTATAAATTTAGGATACAACCAAACCACTGGGGATTACAAAGCTGAATGTCAGGATTTGGGGTTCCAACTCAAAAGCGCTGAGGGTTTTGTAGGAGCTCCGGAGAGAATTCCTGGGATGTGTTGTTGTGGAAGGAAGGCAATCAAAGAGTGCAAACTGACCTGTCCATGAGCCATGGCAAGTAACTCTTTCCTTCTATCATAAGGGCAGTGTTGAACCAACCACAGCTGTGAAAAAAGAAGAGAATTTTTAAATATTTATACCTCCACCTCCCAAATCTGTGAGGTTGATTCTAAATTGGTCATTTGTATGAGCTGTAAAGCAGAAAAAAATGTAAATTACAAAATTGGCTTGGTGTGATCAAATCTTGTCTGCCCATTTTCTATTGACCACGCTTGCTTTGTCCTGGTCACAGTGGTGGGACCCTTTATTCTGGATACCATACTAGCACATTATAAGGAACACATTAGTATCAGGACAGTTTGGCATTGCTGGCCAGTCTTGGTATGTCTTTGGATGGACTGCCATGGGAACACTTAATGGACTGGAGGCCTGACCAGGGTTTCTTCCTGCCTTATGCACAGTGCTGTAGGAATAGGCTCCAGCACCTTACAATCCTACATTTAATTCATTTGTTTGCAGAATGTTCTGTTAACCTGTGGTGGGCTGGGGCCCTGCCTGGTGTTTGTTTCCTGCCTTGCACCCTGTGTTGGCTGGGATTGGCTCCAGCAGACTCCCATGACCCTGTAGTTAGGACATAGCGGGTTGGATAATGGATGGATGGATGGATGTTCTGTTAACTTATGCAAACTGAGAACCCAGCAGCTTAGAGGACTGATGTAAAGGTGAGGCCCTCCATCTCTAATTAACAAGATCAAAAAGTGCAATTATTTAAAAACAGGCTTTCCAGTTAAGTGCCCATCCTAATTAGAACAGCAAAGTAAAGTTTAAAGCATTAATTTATTAACAAGCGAAAAAAGGGAAATAATGCAACATAAATAACACAGAGGACACAGGAGACAAGCTGCAGTAGTAAGTGAATTGGTAGGGGACATAAAATGCAGTTTGGCATTGGGCCGTCGGGAGTGCCATTATTTTATATTTATACTAGCTGTGTAGCCCATGCTGTAAAAAGCATGGGGTCCTAGAGTCTATTGAAATCGTCAGAAAAAAAATTGAAATGTCGAGATGTCAGGTCATTGAAAGTTTCTTCGGAGGTTTTGTTTTGCCGATGTGCTGGCCTCTCCTGTGTATCCTTGGAGGTGGAGCCCTTGGCACGACTCCATCTCTCACTTCCGGGCCGGACAGACAGACACATTTCCACACGTAGACGTTTGTATATCAGACTAGCAGCACCCCATTTTTAAACGCTTCTATCATGAGGATCTAGAGCCAATCTCAGCAGCTTGGGGCAGAAGGTAAAAGCTGAACCTCGTGTTGCACAATCTTATACCACAGCTGGTCAGTCTCGAGTTGCCAATAGAAAGACATGGCCGAAGGAGCTCATGAGACAGCTCACATGGACATGGCAACAACATGCAGATTTCACAAAGATCCTTTAGTCACCAGTTGCATATTCTTAACATCTGTTGCTTTATGCTGTTAATTCTTTATAATCTATCTATAATTGTTCTTCATATATTATTTTTTGGATGGCACAGCATTTCTTGTCTTTGACATAATTCTCCACCCTCTCCCTCAAATCCTCAAATTCAGGCTACAAAATGGCAGTGACATTAGGTGTGTGGGGGCAGTTCTGTGCACATTTGGTGTAGTTCCCTTAACCTCCGCTAGCAACAGCCCAGTCCATAAAATGGCCCAGTCACAAATGTGAACATCATTTATAATGAAAACTGTGCCACAGCAGTAACCTGACTAGGAGCAGTCAAAGGCAGATAGGGGTTCTATGGTAGTCCTCCAGGACATGAATCTCATGTAATTTAAGAACCTGTCATGGCCTGTAGACATGCTTCATGTACCTATAATCGGGGAACATCTTCATCTCTTGAGGGGTAAGGTGCCGGAAGCCAAGCACAATGTCCTTCCAAGAGGGTTCCTGTGAAAGAAAGAAAATGCAAATAAATGGAGCGAAGGAGCACACAGAGAGATGGTGTATAACCCCAAAATAATTACCGGCATTGGCTCTGTAAACAGGTTGTATCCAGACTGGGTGTAGATTCCCATTTTGATGGAATCAGGAGAGTTGATGAGGCTTAGAAGGTAATCAAATGTCTCTTTGTTCCATTTGCTAAATCAAAAAAAAAAGTCATCACTACATTTCCTCCATCTTTTGTTTAACAGGGTAACTGCTGTGATGAGCAGATATTTACTGAAGAGTTGATCAGATAAAACTTCAGGCTCCCCAAGTGCATATTATCCAAATTAAGCCCTGCTTTTTCATACCTGCCTCAACTTGTGATTGGGTGTAGTTAGAACACATTAGCATCATAATGGTGACATCACTTGGCTCCACCTCTTACTCCCCCTTTATAAACAGACTGCAGTTGACCACGCCCACTCCACTTGCACTTATCCCCGTCTAAATCTGAATAATCATTTGGGGAAAAAGTAAGCAGTGCCAAACACTTCCACAGAGTGCTCAGCCATGCAACTTTTCTTTTTTTTTTTTACCCACTGCACCAGGTTATCCTTTAGCCAGGAATGTTCTTTCCTTTTGCTTATGGCACATAACTTTTACATTTTAGACTATGATGTTGGAAATAAATAAATCTACACTCCAGATTTGTATGCACAGCAATTATATGAAGACAGGAGAAAGCATTTACCAGATATATTACATCAGACACTTTTTTAATTAAAAATTTGTTTTAATATTATTATTAAAATGCAACGTCACACACAGCAATATCACTTCAAGTTCTTAAATTCCTCAGTATTAATAACTGTGGTACCCATCAAACCAAAGTAGCCAATATAGACCTCATGTTTTTGATTTGATACATGGTTTGTCATTTGGCCTGGTATAATAATACATACCTAATCCCTTTCCCTCACAGTGGCCTTTTTACTTTTAAGATGGAGCCACTGGTTTTTGCCCAATCCTCTAGGTGTCACTTCTCAAACTGACCACTCTTATAGCCGAAGTGCTTTGCTAGAAAAATATGGAGGTGGTTGCTACCACATTGGCCTGGTGTAACAACTCTAGCTTAGTGGCATCAGGGCTTTGGTTTACGTCAGTTTGTCCGTATTTTCACTCATCCATTGCCCACCATGTGAAGTTATCAGTTGTTAGCATTACAGCTATAAACTTCATTCACACTGCCCCAGCGGGTACAAGAAAGTTGCTACTACACTGTTCTTGCCGGCATATAAAGTCAGTCAACAAAATATGTTGATAAGACCAATATTCTTATTTTTAGACCTTTTTTTGGTATTTTTATTATCATTTTGGATTTTTTTTTATCCTTCTTAACCCTGTCAACTGGATGAACACGCAGATACACACACAGACACTTTTATTAAGGTGGATTTGTCCGTTTTCAGACTCTACACCAGCTGTTTCTAGGTGCAGGAGAAGAGCATCCCTCTCCATACAAAAGTGAATTACTGAGTCTAAAGACTGACAATACAGTAATGAGGCACAGGGAATTACGTTAATGCAAAGACTGGAATGGAAGGTCTTTGAATATGAAACTGGTGGGAAGAAATACTGGCAAGCAGAGTATCACTCCAAGCCTGGAAATAAAATAGATGGAGCAATATGAAAGGCACTATAGACAGGCAGATTCAAAAAGTGCTATTATTTTGCTTCTTCAGCTTTTGTCATTGTTACTGATGTATATTATGAACATTAGATAGATAGATATGAAAGGCACTATATAATCGATACAGAGATACTCACGTTTCCTGTGTATTGCCGTTATCGTACAAGTAAGGCTGCCACAGTCCTGCTGCCCCATCACTGGTGGTCAGTGGAGTGAACCGGTCCGCATACACATCAATGGACAGAGGGGTCACCTTAGAATGATAGCGGTCATGTATGCACAGTGCTGACGACAGGCCAATGACCCCGGCACCAATTACTGCAATACGCATATCTGATACCAATGAGATAAAAATATTAGAAGAAATAAAATAAGAACACAGACAACACCACTGTCTTTTTTGAAAGTATGCAATGCTTGATGTCTAAAATGGTGTTATATGAGAATCATCTAGCACTTGCAGCTTTTCAGCTGTTCTTTTGAACAATAGGGCTTTACCACCTGGAGTTCTGTCCCTTCAGATGTGAAGTCCCGGCTGAAATGTTGAGGCAGCAGTTGCTGATGGGTACTTTCCACCCAATTCACTACTAAGCTGTTAACACCCTAGTGGGGAATGAGATGAACTGCAGAAATATTACTGTGTCTGTAGGGGCCAGTAACATGGCCAAGATAACAAGAGGATTAGCAAAGCACCCTCACACACTGAAGAGAGACAAAAACAGAAAGGAGAAGAGAGCAGAAATTGTTATAGCTGAATTGTAAAATAAATTTTAGAAAATGCAGATAATCTGTTGAAAGTACAGGTAGTCTATCACACTTCCATCCTTTTATGAATACATGTCTATCCCAGCAGTAAAGGGCACAACACATGCCATACCATAAAATTGTTAAATTTAACTTATTCCAGTTCATGGTGGCAGGCAGAAGGAGCCTATCCTTACCGCACACACACCAAACACACAGTCCATAATATAGCTGTGTGGGTGAATCCTTGGACTGTTATCCACGGAGTCTGCATGTTCTCCCTGTGTCTGTGTGTGTTTTTCATTCATGTACTTGAAGCTTACCTCCCACATAACAAAGCCTTGCACAGGTGAGTGTGGTTGTGTGCCCAGTCTGAGTTTGGCTTCTTCACACCAAATGCAGCTTTGGTGGGCACTGGTCCCCTTGAATTGGACAAAATGGGTGCAGATAATTGGGAAATAGACACATAAGCATTTAAAAATATGTAATGTAGGAATCCACATTGCTATCAGTGGTAGGCAAATGTGGTAATGACCACTGCTTACAATATTCAAAAGTAATCAAAACACACAGTGTACCACCAAATGTAACGCAAGCAGAATTTGCCTAACAGAAAGGAAGTAAATGTTATGATAAACAGAATGAAAGCAGCAGTTGATATGATTAAAAAGCAGTATGATCCATGTCACGAATCCACCAATCCCAGTACAGTTTTATGGAAAGCTGATATGTGTCCAGTATGACAAGCAAGGCTGCTGATGTTCACAACCAGGGCACACTAACACAATTAATTCACGTAGGCCATTTAAAAAAGAAAAACAGATTTCTTTTAGCTGTATGAATTATGTGAAAAGAATTTTGATCAAAATAAGGACATGACAGCCCACACACCTTCACTCTGTCAAACCATTTTGCCATCTTCACAGTTTCTAACGCAATACATGTACTCAGTTTTAAGGTGGTACCAGAAGTAGCACTTGGTGTAAAGTCGGAGCTCAACCCGCTCTGGACATCTGTTCAACACAGGCCACCTTTCCACACCCGCACTCACTCATATTTCATAATTTAGCATCATCTGCAATAACATTCGTACTGTTATAGGAAGAAAGAGTACGGTTTGGAATCGTTGTTTTAACGAGTCCGAATACGTCATTCAGGCCTGCCGCCAGGGGGGACAAATGGGACTCTGGTCCGGGGCCCTAACGGAAGGGGGTCCCTTCACGCTTGATTTTTTTTATGCTGATGTTGTGCGCGTATATATATATTCAAGTTACATGTAATAGAAAAGTTAAATCATTTAGCTTACAATACAATTGAGTGTTTTAATAGCCGCACGCTCCACGCAAGTAGATATCGTGCTCGTGTCGTGTGAAGCACGCTTGTCAAAGACAAAGGAGAGCCGACGCCGACGTCCTTGAGCTTGACGTTGAGTAGTATGTTTGTTGTTCTGGGTATGTGGATAATAGATTGACTTCGACGCTGTAACTGAATACTTCCGTTTCACACATACGGGCGCTGTTCTGTCTCAGACAACAGTGATATTGTTGTGCACTATCGTGGATGTTGACATGTATGATGTAGCAGAAGTCCGCCCCCGTAGTGTGATAATTCATTCGCTTGGGTGTTTATTGTTCCTTTTAAAGCAGTGACGAGTGTGCGTTGGTTTTGTGTGTATCACTAAAGATTCTGGATCACCCGGATTTTTTGAAAACTTTGAAGTTTGATACAGCAAGTTACCATACTGACTGTACACCATATAGATAACCCTAACCGTTATTACTGTATATGTTAAAATGTTCAGATGTTACTTCTATTCATTGCATTGGTACAATTGTACCATTACACGTTAGATAACACATAGGCCTATCTCATTAATGTATTGTTTCAATTCCGCTACGAGCTTCCGTTAGCACTGGCTTTCCTTCTCGCAGTCAAACTTTGATATGCGAGAAAGCTTAAATCATCAAGTATGGTATTCACAAATGCAGCATTGTCGCTGTCGGATAAACTACATTTGGATCATTTTGTATACGTATTTTAAGGTTTTGGCATGTGGGGACCCGGGGGAAAGCAGAGGGGCCCACACGTACCCAGTTGTCTGGGGCCCAAATATTTCTGGCGGCGGGCCTGTGTCATTTTATAATTGAAAGAAAGAGGGTTTTTTTTTTTTTTCAAATGAATGGAAAAATACACCTTCTGTTTTAGTACGCGATCCACGAGCATTCCGCGCCCGACTGCTCCCGTCTGAGGGGCGTACCAGCTATAACAAAATGAACTTCTGTGTTGAGGACTTCTACTGATACCAAAAACAAGCTCGTCCCTCCCATTCCCACATACATCCGTACTTACATTTGAACGGGCTTAAAGATCCAAAACTCATTTCGCAGTTCCACTGCGGGCCAACTTTAAACGAAAATGAAAGTGCGGGTAGCCACACCCCCATTTGCGTTGTACGCCTACTTCGTGCAGACGACACGCCCACTGACCAATGAGCAATGCGCTGTTCTAAAACAAGACGCCTCTGTACGGAAGAGATGAACTCCGGTGTCAGAGAATCTGTAAAATCGAGAATTATATTGTAGCGCCCCTGACTAAAAACTGCTTGTCGTGAAACTAATTAGCAAGAATCTCTAACATATTAAAAACATAGACATGAAGGAGTGTGAGAGAAATTGCCTCGGTCCTCCATGAGAGAAAAGAGATTCTAGTCAGCGACCTGGAGACTCATGGATGGAAGGATACCCACGGATGCACATGTCGTCCATTTAATAAACAACAAATACAATTTATTTTACAAACTCTCCAAGTGTAATTGACCCTGAGACAAGTCAATTCGCCCTTCGCTCCTGCAATTCAATTCAATTCAATTGCTCGAACATCACTACCGATTATCTTCTACACTCAGTCCTGTGCAGTCTCTCCAGCCCTGAGGGGCACAATCCAACCACCTGACCGGAGTCCTCTGCTCGCACTTCATCACTGTGACTCTCATCTTCGGGTCTTTATGGTGCTTTTTGGGTTACTGTGACTAGTGCTGGAAAGGTTTGCATGATGAGGAGTTGCTCTTTGGGAGGTTGTTCGGGGGTCTTTTTTGAAGTGTTTTGTAATATTTAGTGAGGTTGTAACTGTCGGATGTATGTCCCCAGACTGGTGCAACTTAAACCATATCAGATCATATCATGCTTTTTCGCAAAATGAAGTTTGTCGTTTATATGCAGAACTGGAATCTTTCTTCTCAAACGGAGGACTGAGACAATGGCTGTTACACTCCTTCATCTCAATGCGTTTTAATATGTAAGAGATTCTGATATTTTCTTTTACAGAGACAATCCGCTTTGATTTTTAGTGTACTTGTTACACCCAGAATATTTGTACTGTATACCGTTAAACGAGGCCCCGCCCCTTTAGCAGTCATTGGCTGTTCATTTACACGCGTCACCACACCGCCTACGCTGTTTCCAGTCAGGTCCGCGCACCTCTGATTCTTTCGGGCATCGTTAATGTTGAAGCATCTGCCGGATGTTACAATATTTGAAAGGAAAAAATCAAGAAGAGCATCAATTAATTCATTAGGAACAACCAAAGCGTTTTACCATTTTACATCACAGGGTTGAGGAGTACGCTTTTGATCTGCCCAGTGAGGAGTAACGTCAGTTATGAGAAGCACCCTACATGAACAGGGTGGAAATTCGGCGTACAGAATAGCAAACCCAAGGCTCCATAAAAATTAAGCGCCAACTTCCCTTGAGGCCCTACCTCTATCTATTTCCCAAACCCTCTTTTCCAGAGCAGGGTCGTAGGGTAGCTGGAACCTATCCCATTAAGATTCAGGTGCAAGGCACAGCGATAGCCCATCACAGATGGAACACACACACAAACACGGATCAATTTAGCATCGTCAATCCATTTAACCTACATCTTTTTTGAACTGTGGGAGGAAACCTATGCATACAAGGGGAGAAAATGAAAACTCTACACAGGGAGGACCCGGCCTCCTTACTACCACTGTGCCACACTGAAGCAAAATTAAGTTGGATATTGTGGCATTCAAGTGCAAGAGACATGGTTGACAGACCCATCATAATAAAGAAATGGTTAATCCCAAAATTAACTGAAGCATGCTCTCCATCGAGTTCTATTCAGTCCATCGTAATGGCCTTTCACATCAACATTAGGGTTCTGTCAATTTGGACTCACTATGCAGTTAATCTATCTAGTATAACTTAGTAGCTGAAGAGGAACCCGGAGGAAAACCACTTGAGACATGGGGAGAACCTGGGAATTCCACACAGACAACGAACGCAAACACTCAATCATAAATGTATTGTATGACAGTGCTGACAAGTTACATTAGTCTGGCAATGGCATTTCAGCAATGTGTCACTAATAGAATGAGCTGGAATTCCATTATTCAAATGAGAAGCGTCAGAGGCAGCTGCAGGGGATCCTGAAAAAAACAGAAAGCCGGACCAAATCACATCAAAACTCCAACTAGTGGAACAGCAGCAGGCTGTTCTCAAAAGAAGAGTGAGCTGATTAAAACAGTGATGTAAAGACTGTTGAAGACAATTTGAAGTGCCAGATAAAAGTAATGAGACACTACAGCTTCCACCCCACACTGCAGCACCACATCAAGCCCATTTTTGTAACCTGAGGTCTGTAACATTGCTTTGTCTATGCTGCTCCAGCTGGCATGGCTCAACGTCCCGCAGGCACTCACTTGCTTATTTCGTCACAGGTAAGAAAGTCCGATATTTTTCTGCTTACTCAGTGAAGTTTGCTGACTTTTCTGCATGCATCGTTACAGAAGGAGATGGCACATTCGCCCCATGTATTTATCCGCTTAAATCCTCAACTTTAAGAAGTGACTTCAAGATGCCGTTATAATTTAGTCTTTTTTTAATAATTAAGCTGCATACTAGTTAGCTAGTAAGCGAGACAGATGAGTAGATATTAAAATCATTACATATCTTTAAGATAAACATGAAAGGCACTATATATTAAAATCTATTTGAGTCAGTATATAATAAGCAGATATGAAGTACACTATATAATAGATCATATGAGTGACAGGTCCATACAGAGATACCACATGACCTGAGGCACCACATGTTAAAACATACCGTTGAGTTTTTACTTTTTTTCAAGAGAACGTAAAAGATTTAAGCAAATAGATACGATAGTCAGCTGCAATCATGCAGACATTTATAGTAAGTTCTACTGAAATTAGTTGAGCTGACAGTACAAACAACAAGTTGGTAGATATAATGTAATTATACAGTATATGACTGGATTTACAGTACATGAGTACATTTCGTAAAACCACGTACCATAAATATTATTTAACTTCAAAAATCTACTTTTAGTGTATATGAAAAGCGGTATAAAATGAATAGATCAATAGATATGAAAGGCACTTTATAATGAACACAAAGATTGACCTCCTGCGGCACACCTGTATTAACATACACTCCATACCACATTCCCGTAGCCGAGCTGCTTCTTCTGTTCCTGATGACCGTGGGCTCGATCGAACAGGTTTGATCGCAGATAAATGGTGTCTTATTTGTTACTTTCAAGACTTAGTGAAGAGAGTCCAGTAGGCACTGGCAGAGGGTTGGTGGTCCAGAGGTTTTAGGCGGTAACCACATGGCACCGTTGTGTTTTTCACCCTGCAGTTACACTGATGGTCTGAATATCCTCTCATTGGTAATCGTCCTGGTGTTCAAAAGCAAACGCCAGTATTTTAAAATGACAGCAAAACCACCGGTGGTCTTACCTGTTTGTAGTTGTATTCTCTTTCAGTGAGTGCCGACCGAAGCTGCCGTGGACTAACGCCTGATGGTGAGAGGGAACTGAACTCCTTCTCCAGAGTACAAAGTCCTCCGGCAGAGCAGCCGAGAAACGGAGCCGTGCAGGAGTGCACAGATCAGATAAAATGCAGGAACATTCATTAACATTCACTCTAGGTAATGAATAAATGTGCAAACTTCAAATAACTTAGTGAAATTTTGAAAGCAAATAACTTTACGAGCATTGATGAAAATGTGCAGTGATGAGCAAATGCAACATAGCCTATTATTAATCACAAAATACAATGATTACACTCGTGTATAAATAGATCATCATCAGTTTTATGATCCTTTTTTTATTGGGCGCATGAAAAGAAACAACCCGGATTTACGGCCAGCCTGTCACAGACCAAAGCACACGTGATAAGGCGGCGTGAACTAAACTGTGGATAGCCAGGAGTTTGTGCCTTACTCACAGGAGCGGACTGGGTCTCAAAACCGGCCCGGGCATCCTTCAACGAGTGAGGTGACCCCACAAAAAGTCTCAATAAACGAATGGAGAATGCCTTTGAATGAATTGATCGTCATTCAGCCAGCACATACTATGATCCATTTTTGTATGGAGCAACGATGTCCTTAGTTGTTTTCTTTTTACAAGCTCCTTGTGCATCCCCGATATTAACGAAACGAGCGTTCCGACCCTCTTGTGCCGCTGACTTGGCAATCTCTGCATCTTAGCAAGCATTCTATGTGTCGTATACGTGGGAGTGAGCCGTGCGATGGACTGGTGCACATCCTGAGCTACGTTCGACCTGCAGTGGCCCCGAATTGGACTACGACCGTTTGAAATTTCAGAGTCGTGCGGTCTTGACTGAGCTCTTCCAAAAGATTTTAGCATGCTGCTACCCTCTGCTGGTTCGAAACGGACACGACAGGAATAATATTCGTTAGTCATCGTCTCCCTCTTTGTCTCTACTTAAGTACAATTTTACGAGGGGTGTTCAATAATGTATTTACCCGACTATAACAGTGAAATCTGATGAACAGATTCACCTCATTACTTTTCAATGTAATCCCCCTTGACTTCAACACTTGCTCCACTTTGCCTCCAGTGATTTAATCCCTTTGGAATAGAAGGATTCACATGTCCTGATCTCCACCGACAATTTCAGTTTTGTAGCGCAAATATATAATACTCAGGCAGATAAATTATTGGACATCCATCTAACTTTATCTTTATTTATACCATGCAGTGTATCCATTGATCATGCTCTCTCTCTCTTTACCTGGAGAAATGTCTGATAAATGTGGCCCTTTTTAAGGTTACTGAATGTTTGATTTGATATATTTTTTTATTTGATATCCTTTATTAATCCCAGAGGGGAAATTCTCTTTTCACATGACCTTTGAAGGTCAGAGTGTAGGGTCAGCCATTGTACTGTGCCCTGGAGGAATTTTCAGGTGCAAAGACCACAGCAGGCACAACAGGGAAGTCTTAATTAAGTTTGAAGTTGGACGGAGAAACAGGCCATGGTAGGATGAGAAAGAGAAAGAGAGAAAGAAAAGAGAGGAGAAAACAGAGAGTGTTCTGTAGTGAGAAGGCTCAGTTGAGTACATAGAATTTCAAGCTGTGCTAAGAAGGCACATAGAGGCTGTTTAGTTAAACAGATGTGGAAGTTGCTATATAATAGATAGCAAAGGTTCAGTAAGTTAGATAAATAGATAGACAGATGCTTTGTCTTTTTTGCGCTCTGTATTCTCCCAATACTTATCCTCTTGTAAATTTTTTTAGTTAAATAAATGAGCGCACAATTTCCTCTTACAGTACGTACACTTATAATTTGTCCTTTGTATTTTTTCATTTGAATAAATACAGTTTCAGTTATCGCTTTTTATTAATAGAACATCTTTGCATTGTCTTTAATTTCGGTCAAAACTGAAAGGTTAAGCCAGCTGATCTTGTGCTTTGCCTTCCTCTCTCTGCTGTGCTGTTCCTCTGCTCAGTATCTTTGGATTTCTTATTGTTCTCCACAATTCTTGAAGTATCAAAGGGTGGTGATTGTAAAACTCTCCATGGCATAATCTGCTGAGTCTCTACTGCCGCCAACAGCTTTCGCCAGACCTTTCTGGGGAATATCTAGATGCCCTCAAAGTAACTAAGAGAAGTAATCCTCCAGTGTGTCCCAAGCTGTTAGGAATTACTGAAAGAATAAAAATGTGTGTACAAGCACCTTAAATGAGGTCCCTGTACCTTGACAGGCAAGTGCAAATATGTCACACTCCAGTATAGCCATGGAATTCCACTGGAGATCACAGAGTGCACCTGCAATCTTAACATTTGAAAATACCCTACAAGAATTGAAAACCTCTAAAGATAATGAGATTCCAGAACTAGAGTGACATAACAAAAGGTCATCTTGGGTTAGTTCAACAGCAGAATGCTATTGGGAAGCAAAGGGCGTAATAGATTAACTTAGCAACCATGCAAAGACAAATGAAGCCCGCAAGAAGATAAGTATATAAAATGGATGCATGAGAATACAAGATGCCAGTATCCCATATTGTTTCAAGAGAGATGATAGGAAAATCCACTGTTGTCACAGAATATTGAAAGATGAGAATACAAGATCCTGGCCTGAGCATGTTATTGAAAAAGAAGGCTCTGGTTCTATCAAACTTTAGAATCACAAAGGAAGTAATAGGATGAAAAAAGAGCTAACCATGAAGAGTAAGACAGCAGAACAGTCAGCACAACTTAAAAATAAAAGTTCTCAGAACAACAAAGTTTCAAATGGAGGTTCCCAATTCAAATCAACGAGAAAATCATACAGAAAAGTACTAAAAATCACAAATATTTCCAAATGCCTCAGAATAATAACGTGAGATATCAGGGTGACCAGAATTGGGAACTTGAAATCATCCACCCAGTTCTGGACACGGAGGCTATAGTCTATCACAAAAGTGGCCCAGTCCATTAGAGGGTACTCTCCTATAGAGCCATTGATTGGAGATATCATTCTAAAATGACCATTGCATTACACCTGAAAACATTTAAACTACCACTGTGAGCAAAGAATTTGGACAGTTAAATATGTAATTGCCTAGTATAACACATGGGAAAGTGTAGAACATTCCAGAATATCACCTTAGCACCAGAAAAAAAAAAACAAAACTAAGAGCATATACAGTATTGTCTAACATTCACAAACCCACTTATTTTAATTCAGTGTCACAGGGGTCTGGAGCCTGTCCCAGCTGCAACTACTGTATGGTAGGATGTAATTCCACCTAATAGTACAAAATTTAGAAATTGCAGAAAATTAAAATAATGTGTAATCTGGCATAAATGTAAAGTCACATGGCTTTGTAAGCACTGTACTCACTGTACTCTATACACCGGATAATATGACTACTAAAATTACTACTAGATGATGTCCCTTCCACGATCATGAAGGTGGACCTCCTCCCTGTCTCTATCCAAGTTTTTCATCATCCCACACCCCTGAAGAGAGAACACCAAACCACCGTTAGAAGATGATTTCCTATCTACAACCAACTTCCTTTTTTTACCTGTGCTTCTACTTCTCTTTCTCTCTTCCCTTTTCTTTTTATAAAGATTTCTTGTGAATAAAATATAAAATTACTGGGGTCACAGACCACAATCTGTAATTGTTGTGGTTTTGGGAGCAGGGGCTTTATAATGGTTTGTCTCCAGAATGCTGAACTAAATGCACTTTGGTCTGGTGCCCATTTCTAAGACCCTAGATGGTGCCAGGGACTTTCAAAGCCAATGTTTCAGGCCATCCCTGATTCAGCGGTTAAAAGTTAATAAACCTAAGCTTTACAGGGTTTGCTGTAATTGTATGTTTAGTTCTCCCAACTATGGCAGTGCTGACCTTTTAATTCCCAACACGTCTTATTTTTATATGGGCCTGTGGACTCTGCACCATTGCAGTCACATGATGCCAGAGCTGTTGATTTTTATTAATTATTTACTAATCCATGGAGTTTCACTACACCAGGTGACAGGGTGTCAAGTTATGAAAATTACTAACACTTTTAAATAACGTCCACTGCTGATTTTGGTCTAGTACCACATGCCAAATGTTCCATGCCCTCGGTTTTCAAACTTTTTGTTTTGTGGACTCGTAGAAAACTGAGAAAATCTTCATGGACCATGGAGGTGAAACATATACAGTAATACACTTATTTACTCTGTATCACAGTTTATTCAACCAGTGCCTGAAGTGGAAATACATAAGTCCAATTTCTTAATAGAACAAAAAAATCCAGATTTACTCATTTTAGGTTTGAGAACGAGGTCCCCCTGGAACGTTCAAGTCTCTAGATTCACCAACATTAGAATGTAGAGCCAGGGATGGGGTGGGGGAGTTTTGAATATCTAAATTTACTAACATTACATTGGAGGTGCAAGGAAACTTAGACTTTTTTTAATTAACATTGATATAATGTGGTGTTTGGGCAAGGTCCAGAATGGAATTTCCAGTGTCCAGATTTAATACAATTCGAACAGAGAGTGTTTGGGTTTCGAGTCTCTCTTGGAGTACAAACAGACAGAACATTACATCATCTTTCATTATAAATTTTATCTGAAAAATGTGTTCACCTGACCTATAGGAATTCACTGATTTTTGAGGATTGGCAAAAATATTCTATGGATCATTGAATGGGAAATAATATTCTTTCCAGGGGAACTCAGCTCTGTTTCGGGAGGTCCACAGTGAGTGAAGCAGACCCTAGCAAATAATGAAACTTTTAATTATAATTATATGGCTTGTTACTGATTTATTTTTTCCAAGACAAATCTTTATTTTTTGTTCCTGAGAACATTATTCAGATGTTTCTTGTTGTCCATAACCAATTTGTACCTCGTGGTCTTTTCCCACTCTCACAATTATTTCAGAACATTGTATTAACGCAGATGTTATATGAAGCACGGACACAGCTTTAAATGGAGGCACGTTAGCTGAAAAGATACTGATTCCTCATTTTTAAAAAACAGCTGCTTAAAATAACAGGCAATTAAAACCTAACTGCAGCTGTTTTAAAGTAAAATAGACAATAAATGATTCTTAATCATAATAAAGGAGTTAACTAAAAGTAAATACAATAAAAAATATATTGCTTTAGTAGTAAATGAATGGGTTCTAATTAAAAATGTGGTTAAAGCAAAAACCTGCACACACTGTGGACCCCTCCATGAGCGGAGTAACCCTGTTCTTTAGCACCGCACCTTCTGATCCTGTCCAGTTCTCGACTGCACATCATTTTTAGCAGCTAGTCACGCTCAGACCGTCTATCAAGATATATACAGTGCATATTTTAGACAGGATGCAATATCTGTAAAATAAAAAAGAAATATATGTAATGGTATTGTTGCTTTCTATGTTGCTCCATCCATCCCCTGAAACCCACTTATGCTCATCTGAAGGGCGCTCATCTATACTGGGCCAGTTAGAGTTACCAATGAACGTTAACATAAGTCTGTGGGAAGTGGTAACGGAAAAAACGCACACTTGAAATATTTGCATGGTGTAATATGAATTCGTTACACAAAAAATTTAAAAGGTTGATATCAAAGAACTAAG
Source organism: Polypterus senegalus (assembly GCF_016835505.1). Classification (NCBI taxonomy): domain Eukaryota; kingdom Metazoa; phylum Chordata; class Cladistia; order Polypteriformes; family Polypteridae; genus Polypterus; species Polypterus senegalus. Next base: position 62,216,851 of record NC_053165.1, read on the forward strand.
CACCTCCTAAACACGCATGTGACACTCCTTAGCAGCAGCGTTGCAGACCAAGTGGCTCCGGCGGCGCGTGCCGTGCCGTGACTGAGTGACTGAATGACTGAGCTGCCTCCCCGTCTGCTCACCCGCTCGCCGCTCTGCCTTCGCCAGCTGGCCCCGCCCACTGTAGGTGTGTGAGGGCGCGCGCGTGTCTCACTGTTTTCAACCTCACCGAAGTGACAAGTGATAAATATTGAGGAAGAAAAGTGCGCCCGCCCGTCTGCCACCTTTACAAATTCAGCCGAGGATCCACTCCGCACCCTAACCCCTGCCCCTGCTCCTTTTCCTTCTCCCCCTCAGCCTCCACCGCAATAGACAGCGGGCGATGGATTAATCAGAGGCTGCTGGACCCCGAGCGTCGAGTTGTCAAAAGCGCGGCGAGGCGGCGACCGCTGAGGTAACAAGACCGGTGCACCGGCGGTGCTGCGACAACAACATCATCAGCACCACCACCAGTATCAGCAGCAACAGCAGCAACTCCTCGCTCTCTGCGTGCCATGGCTCTCGTAACGGTGCAGCGTTCGCCCACCCCCAGCGCCGCCTCAACGGCCAGTACCGCCACCACCAACGCGGGAGAGGTGAGTACCTCCACGGCTAAGAGCTTCGCGTGGGCAGCGTCGTCTGGGAAACACCGGTGTTCGGCGGCCGTCGCGTAGGCCTGAGTCCGGCTGAGGGGCGGAGAACGGGGGGAGCAGTGGGTGCACAGGATGGATAACGGCGGCATATCAAGGGGTACGAAATAAAAAGGAGAGAGTGTGCGTTGCGAGATGCTTGTCCGTTATAAATAATTTCGTGCATTCTCAGCTAGCGTCAAGCAGATAGATAAGAAAAAAACAATGACAAGCGAGATATGACGAACGGTAATGGCAAAGACAATCGCCTTCAACCTGTGTAAGTGTCATTTATGTGATGTGCATTGAAATTCAATGTCTGACTTATTTACAAAAATGTTGCATAAGGTGCCCATATAGAATTCCGTGATTTAATAGTAAGTGGATCAGACGTAGTGTGGGATTCAGTGATTACCGAGTCTGCATTGCAAATTGCGAGTGGACAAGCAAGGTTGTCCGCTGGTAAAAATCCAAATTCTCCTTGTTTGCCCAACGTCCTCCACTTTTTTGATAAAGGCAAAGCAGTTTAGAGTGCAAACTGACAAAGCTGCTAGTATATTCTGTATTTTGCATGGGTTTGCATATTCCCTTATGTGCCCCCTGAGACTCATCTTAACTCTGACTATGGCAAACCTGGCATCCCTGTATGCATCTTTGTAATCATCAGTGTTTCCTAATTCTTATATAACAATTGGCAGTTTTCTTGTGTGGTGTGTTGCTTTACTTATATCTTGTCCCTGCAACTCTGTCATGTAGATGTCATTACTATTATGTTCAATTTCTTACTTAACCTTTTTCACCCTCTTTTAACATGACGATTTATTTGCCCCCTATTTAGGCTAAAATCCAATTTCAGGTACATTTTCCCCTTTAAGATTTTATGTCTGCAACAAGCTAGACCTGCCCTGTTGAATGTCAGTGCATTTAAATGTAACCATCTTACTGCCACCTAAAAGCCTGTTGTTGGCAGCAGTGCCTCTCATTATCCCTGCTAGAAGTTCTTGTGTTTGTGTTTGGCACATTGTGGTTTATTATAATATTTATATATTTTCTTTTTCTATCTAGGGACCAACACAGTATCTATCAATCTATCTGTCTGTCAACCAATAATAAGCAAAAAAAGTTATGGTGTAGTGATGCATCGGTCTTTAAAGTTTCTTCTGGATCTCCTTACTATGTGACATTAGAGAGATTCTCAAGTTTATTGTATCCAGGCCAATGTCTCAGAGAGCCGGAGCCTTGCTGGCATAAGACAAGAACTAAACCCAAAGAGCTCGTCACTCCAATGCAGGGCACACTTATTCACACTCATGTAAGATCAGTTACAGAAATGGGGATATAGTCTTATTGTAAACTGTAAATGTCATTGGATAAGTGTTTTCGTAAAATATGTAAGTAGGAATGTAAAGAAAAATCTAAACTTATCTGTTCGTTAAACGTATCTGTTTGACTTCATTTAGTTTATCGTTATCTAGCACACTTCCTAAACCACTAGCTAAGAGTATCACACCCATCTGTCCTCCTGAACCTTTTCTTTTAAGTATAAAATTGTGAGGAACAGAATAATAATTTAAGAACAACAGTCCAAAGCAGTAAGCAACCCTGGATTGGTCTGTAATTCACCAGGGACACCTGAGCATGTGCAATCACTCACGCCATGCCAGTTTAGAGGGGCCCAGACCACTTTGTAAAGTAGATTTGGGAGCTAACTAGCTAGCTAGATGTTAAGTTAATTAACCTTGAAGGGAAAAAAAGGCACAATTATGCATATAATAAGAACGATAATAATGTTACGTTTACTAGCAAGCCATACACATATAACAAGAGTTCTCTATAAGTAAATTAACAAAGTGTAGGTATTTACTAAGTGTGAAGTAATTAGAATTGCACATACCTACTGTATAAGTTAGACGTTTACAGTACAGGATGTCAGTCTTTTCTAAAGTACAGTATATTGCCACAGTACACTGCACATAATATCGTCGTCTGATAAGGTGTCTGGTAGACCAGCTCAGTACCATTCAGCACATCGAGAACAATACCTCTTCAGACGAGGGGTGACTCATTATAGAGCCTGTTGGGTGAGGGTAGAAACAACCTTACAAAGCGCTCCTTGGAACAACGCGCTTGTCTCAGTCTGTTCCTAAATGTACTTCCCTGTTTATCCAGAACGTCATACTGGGAGTGAGAGTCATCGTCCAGGACAGTAAGCAGTTTTTTGAGTGACCTCTGCTCTACCACTTCCACCAGTGAGTCCAGCCTGATTCCCAAGATTGAACTGGCCTTTTTAATCAGTGTATTTAGTCTGTTAGCATCACCTCCACTATTGTCATTTCATCAGCACACTACCACATAAAAAATATCCTGGCCACTAAAGATTGAGCTAACCCGTGCAAAACAGGGACTAGTAAGGCCTAAGCCAGCAGAGCACAAGCTTGTACACCGGTTTGCAGTGAAACTAGTCTCAAGCCCTGTGTGGTTGTAATGCTGGAGGTTTTACTGGTTAGGCAATGCCAAGTGCATTGTCCTGTTAATAAAGTTGGTTTAAGAGTAGCATGCAGTACAAAGTCTAAATTCTTTTGTTCACTGCCTCCTTGTCACCACTTGCATTCTGGGTAATCACTTCAGGGTAAATTGAGTGACTCCTTTAAAGTTTGTGATATGCCAGTTTGTAAATCATAGGTTGTACTTGTCTCTCATGGGACAAGTGATATGCCCTAGTGCCACAAAGCCTTTGTGTGTCTCAGCGATGCCTAAAGCGCCCTTTGAAAATACTTGGTTATCAAAGCTGCTGAATGATGCATAAAGCCAAATGTAGTGCGGCCCTATAAGTTCAAGATTTATTCTAAAAATAATATATCAGCTGTTCTCTTCAGGGGGCGGCACGGTGGCGCTTCGGTAGCGCTGCTGCCTCGCAGTTAGGAGACCCGGGTTCGCTTCCCGGGTCCTCCCTGCGTGGAGTTTGCATGTTCTCCCGTGTCTGCGTGGGTTTCCTCCGGGCGCTCCGGTTTCCTCCCACAGTCCAAAGACATGCAGGTTAGGTGGATTGGCGATTCTAAATTGGCCCTAGTGTGTGCTTGGTGTGTGGGTGTGTGGGTGTGTGTCCTGCGGTGGGTTGGCACCCTGCCCAGGATTGGTTCCTGCCTTGTGCCCTGTGTTGGCTGGGATTGGCTCCAGCAGACCCCCGTGACTCTGTGTTTGGATTCAACGGGTTAGAAAATGGATGGATGGATGGGTTCTCTTCAGGTTTGACTCCTTTTATCTATTAACCCACCAATCAATCTTTAATTATTAGCAGTAGTTAAAACAAATTTATTCTGTAGTTTTTGTACTTTTTAGCTGTATCATACGTGTAATAAATGATTGAATGGCTCTGCAGTTTCTACCCGTCAATAGTGGGAACAGCTTTCTACTTGAATTTTGAATTCAAATTTGATAAATCATTCATTTCATTTATGAATACCAACTTCCTCTTTTTGCTTTAACTGCCTCTTTGTTTTTAGGAAGTATGCCACTGATTTCGGTCACTTAGCTGACAGTTTACCTCAGAAACTTGAACTTATTGTACATTTAAAAAAAAAACTAATTTACAGTTCTATTTAAATTTTTTATTACCATTAGTTGTTTTTGTTGTTCTAGCATTACATCATTTTATGCTTTTATTGTATTAATGTCATTCCCTAAGGATGAAACATCATGTTTAATTCTTATTAGTGTTAAAAGGAGATTATTTTGAGAGAAATAGCATTTTATGTTGAATAAAGTATGTAATGTCCTTGAAAAAGTTTGCTTTTTCCCTTTTTGGTGTCCATTAATGGCTTTTTTATGAGTAATAACTTTATTTTACAGAACATATTCTCAGGCATGTTTTATTTTTCACAGATTATATTTTATGTAACTCTTATTACTTTATTTATTATTATTATTATTATTTTAGTGGACAAAGAACATTTAATGTAAACTTGGTTATTCATCTTTTATTCCTACTGCTGTTCAGTTTAGTTTGTCCAGCATATTCAAGTAGACAAGTACCTCAAATCTCACTCCATCCCTTGCACTGTTGGAACAAACTGCCTTTTGTCAGTCATGACATGTGCAGTTTTATTTGCTCTAAAGCAAAAATTAAAGTACTGTGAATACTGTGCTGGGCCCCTTCCTGGCTGAGACACCACAATGGAAGGACCGTATGGAAGGAGGCACAACCCAGCCAGGAAGGAAATAAAGCAACATCCATTACCAAGGGATAACTCCATCCAGGGCAGTGCTCCGTAGGCATGAATCCAGTAAGGACACCCTTTAATGTTTATGGGGGTCGTAGTTCTGAGGGACAACACTGTTGGGGTCCTTGGGTACTCCCAGAAGGCTCTGCAGGTAAAAGGACCCTGCTTCAGGAGTGCTTCCATTGAGCTATGCCCCCGTACCGGAAGTACTCCCGGGTTTGACATAAAAGTGAGCTGTCCAGCCTCCATCGGTGAGTCAGAGTTGGGAGGCAGAAGACAAAGCTCACCTGCAGGAGGAAAGGAAGGATTATGAATTGAAAGATTGGGGATCAACCTGTGCTTGAGGTATTTTTTGGAAATAAAAACCTTTATTTTGCCCCGGAACTGAGTAGTGTGCTGTGTCTTGGGATTTGGGGCTCAATGGCGCCCCCTGTCTTTTACAGTATCCAAATTTGCAACAATATGTAGCATAAACATAGTGAAGTGAAAAAGTGGATAGGGATTGAGATTTAATGGTGGAAAATCAATCGGGGTATCAAACATGCTGGCAGCTATACATTCCATTCATTTTTGCTCAGAGGATTTGACCATTTTTTTTGGTTGCCTCTTTGCCGTAAGCACACACTACTTGAAGACAATCATCTGTGCACTACTGCCACAGCTTTGACTGTGCTTGTCACTTCCATTGTGTACCGCTAAGGAGACTTGAAGACGATGATGGTGTGATGTTCTTTAACCTTCATACCATTTGAACTCGCATGTGCCCCCTGGTGGACTTTACAGTGCTAACACAGAGACAGGCAAAGCTCACTTCATCTGTTTATTTTCTTGACCCATTTAATCCCATTTTGGGAGTTGGAGCCTGTCATGTATGCATTAGACGCAAGGGAAGCACTCCCGTCAGGACATCATGCCACCTGTCAGAGAGTGTGATTGCACACAGACAAACACTTACTGAAGGCGCATGAGGTGTAAAATGAATTGATAAGGCTTTCCTGGTTGTGTCTCAGATGAAGGTCATGTCAGAAATAAGATGTAGGCTATGAAGGTCAAAAGTGAAGAAGAATTAGAAAGGACTGAGACAGGAATGTTGTGGTGGAAATGCAGAGTTTCACTTTGGGAGAGTGAGTTGAACAAGTCCAGAGTTGATTGCTGTCATTAAGTCCTAGGATAAGAAACTAGAATGGAGGAGGATGAGCAGGAAGCTGAAAATCCCTTGAATGGCAGTGACTGAGTTAGGTTAAGCTGTGTCATACCTCAGGATGCCCATGACTGTAAAAACAGAGAAAAGGTGATTGAAGGGAGGGGCAAGGAACCAGGTGGTAAATGAAAGAATGTCATTTTTTAAAACAGAGCAGAGGACATGTTTTTTATTTAAAAGACAGATGGACCTTCACATAGAGCAGGTGCCTCAGAAGTGAAGGAGTGTTTAATAAGTATCCGAAGATATGCTTGGAATGCTGCAAGTGGTGGCTAAGATAAAATGAAGAATTTCACTTTAGCTTTGAGTTGAAAAGGACAGATGATGAAGGAGAAAGTGATGGAGTGTCTTAGGGATGATTTATACATGCAGCATTGTGGCTTGGAGCTTCCAATAGAGGGGAGCAGAAAGAGAAAATGAACCTTTGAAGAGGAGCTTGCTGAGAGCTTTAATAAAAAGAAGAAGAAGGCGAGCAATCAAAACATTATGTTGCAGGAATCAGGAATTTGATTCTTGCATACATTATGGAGGAATTAAAAAGAAGGAGGATGTGCTTAGGGTTCCAAAAGGTCAGGGGATGTAGACCTCCTGTGGTTGGCAAATTTTGGAGTTTGTGAAATATGAAGGACATACGTTGCAAAAAGAGTGAAGCAGAGAAAATGAACTTGTTGTTGTTCTAGTTATATAAATTTGAATCTGTAGAAAACCTGTTCAATAAAAGTAATACAATTATATCATGGTTGCCAGGATAAACATTCTCCGAAGCTCAATTTGTGGCAGGACACAGTAGCAATAGGAAATTTAGGAACTATTGGTTAAAAGCGGATATTAAGAAGGTTACTAAAACTTGGTATTATCCTGTGTATTGTCCAGTGTGACTGTAGATGGTGCTATACCAGCGCTTAACCCGACACAGACAGACACGGGAGGCACACTTACAAAAACAAAGAGGCTTTTTATTTTCTTTGCTCATGTGGAATGTCTTCCCTGTCCCCATGAGCCCACAACACAGTCCAAAGCACAAATCCCAATCACAATCCTTCTGTTTTTTTTCTCCTCCACCTCTCCAGCAAGCTTAGTCCCTCTCCTCCCGATTCTGGCTCCCTGAGTGGTGGCTGCTGGCTCCTTTTATAGCCCACCCGGAAGTGCTCCAGGTGTTTGATGACCTTTGTCTGGCTGCATTTCCGGGTGTGGTGGAAGAACCACGCACACGGACTTGAGAACAACTGCAGCACCCCCTGGCGGCACCCCCATATCCCAGCATGGTTGTAGAGAACTCCATCTCCCATGGAGCCCTGCGGTGATCTGAGGCGCCACTGCCACCCAGGGGGGCTGCCATCTAGTGTCCATACAGTGAAGAGGCGTCCCGGCAGTCTGTGACATCAGTCATACCATCAATACCTTCTCATTATAGTGCTTAGTCAAGCCTGCCACAATAAAATGTAAATAAGATTTTAAAGCTGTATTGCCATAGTGTGGCTGATTACTTAAGAGCATGAACTGGAGCAGATGTACATAATGACTTGTGTATTCCTTAACTTTTAAAATCTTATAATCGGTGGAATTCAAATGTTATAATCCAATTATATCTTCTTTTTGAAAGTAAAGTGCACTATTTGATACTAGTGATGTTGTTTAATAGGAAGTGAACGTTTCCCAGTCTATGGAACAATTTTATGATTTCTATGTATCAGTACCCTTTTGCTTGGAACATAAGTTTTTAAGACTTTAAGCAAATGAAAGTGGGCCGTTTAGTCCACCTGGCTGATTTGGTTGGCTAAGTTGTCCCAATATCTCTTCCGCAAACTTTTCAAAGGTTTCCAATGTTTTCACTTTAACTAATTTATCCGGAAGTCTGCTCCAAATTCCCATGATTGTTTGTGCATCATTCTGAAAAAACATTTTCCCGTAATTTCCACTGGTGTCCTCTAGTATGTGATAAAAGTTTAACTGAAAAATGCTGCCAGATTGGTTTAATAAGTGCTTTTGAGAATTTAAAGACCTTGGTTATGTTTCTGTGAAAATGTCTCATCTTAGGACAACAGAGGTTTAATCCCCAGATATTATCAGAGTAGGACACCATCTGTAGTCTTGGTTGATCTTCTCTGAATGACTTCAAGTGCTGCTATGTCTTATTTTGTTGCATGGTGACCAGAACCACACATGACTCAAAATGTTGCCTCTAGCTTATTATATGGTCTGAGCGTAACATCTTAAATTTGTATTCAACAGTTTTTACAATTTAATGTAACATTTTGTTTACCTTTTTAATGCCTTCAGTACCATTCCTAGAAAATCAGAATTTGACACTAATATAAGCCCTGTATGCTTTTCAGAGGTCAGCATTGCCATTCTTGTTTCTTATGACTGCTTGTTAGACTTTGTATTTGTTCTAAATTATCCCACAAATTTTTAAGTGTTTGCCAATTTTATATATTATCCAGGACTATTTTATCTGGTTTTCAGTGTTTAGTTTCCTTCAAAATTTGGTGTCATCTACAGATTATATGAGTATTATTACTATTAATTCAGATTCTGTCATTATTAACATTTTGAATGAGTACTCGTCCATGCACAGATTCAAAGGGGAATCTACTGGTGAGCTCACCCTATCTGAAACACCCTCTTCTTATGTGTACTCTCTTAGCTATTGACCAACTTGCAATCCAGTTTTTCAAGTTGCCTCTGATGCCTAAGGCTTATAGTTTTAAAACTAATCTTTGGTACAGAACCATATTAAGAGCTTTTGAAAGCCTGCATAAATTATGTTGCATGACAGTTGCCTGTTCAAAAATGTCAACGTGGGTACATTTGTGCTGATTAGTTTTTTGGTTTAAAAGTATGGCATATTCTGAACATTCAGGAGTATCATTTTGGTTACTTTGTACTGTATTTTAGACTGTAAACCGTTTTTCATGTGTTATTTCATCTTCATTTTCACCACTTTTTTCTGTTTTTTCAGTCCTTTCTCTTATAACACAAATACATCCTAAAAATTGCTTGAATAATTTGGAAAGAGTTACATTTCACAAGGGCATATTAGAGTTCACTTTTTTTTTCATATTAAATGGGTATAATCATTCTACCTTATTACAATAACTAGTATAAATTATACTCACAAATACATAATTGTTGAATCAAACCAAAGATTAGCATTAACAGCTCCTTATTGATCTTTCTGCTGCTTATGTTATTTCACTCTGCATTAACAGTATTGAAATGTGTGTGTGTGTGTGTGTGTGTGTGTGTATATATATATATATATATATATATATACATACATACATACATACATGGGCGGCACGGTACGCTTCCCAGGTCCTCCCTGCGTGGAGTTTGCATGTTCTCCCCGTGTCTGCGTGGGTTTCCTCCCACAGTCCAAAGACATGCAGGTTAGGTGGATTGGCGATTCTAAAATTGGCCCTAGTGTGTGCTTGGTGTGTGGGTGTGTTTGTGTTTGTCCTGCGGTGGGTTGGCACCCTGCCCAGGATTGGTTCCTGCCTTGTGCCCTGTGTTGGCTGGGATTGGCTCCAGCAGACCCCCGTGACCCTGTATTCGGATTCAGCGGGTTAGACAATGGATGGATGGATATATACATACATACAGTACAGGCCAAAAGTTTGGACACACCTTCTCATTCAATGTGTATTCTTTAATTTCATGACCATTTACATTGGTAGATTCTCACTGAAGGCATCAAAACTATGAATGAACACATGTGGAGTTATGTACTTAACAAAAAAAGGTGAAATAACTGAAAACATGTTTTATATTCTAGTTTCTTCAAAATAGCCACCCTTTGCTCTGATTACTGCTTTGCACACTCTTGGCATTCTCTCGATGAGCTTCAACAGGTAGTCACCTGAAATGGTTTTCCAACAGTCTTGAAGGAGTTTCCAGAGGTGTTTAGCACTTGTTGGCCCCTTTGCCTTCACTCTGCGGTCCTTCACTATTTTTTATATATATATATGTGTATGTATATGTTCATAGCATCCATAGTCTGAGTCCCAATCTGATTGTATGGGTGGTAACGCTTGTGGTTGGTCTGCCAGTTGGCAAACATCCGCCATGGGGCCTATATATGTGTGTGCGTGTGCATATATAGTACATGTATGTATGTATGTATATGTATGTAAATATATATGAATATATGGGTGTGTGTATTTATTTATGCTTCCTTAGCTCAAAACCCAAAGTACAGACAGGCAAAACACTATAAAATAAACAACTCTAACCAGGGGCGCATTATCAAAAAAAAAAGATGATTTGTCCTCTCCAATGGAACATAAACCTTAGTTTATCATACATTATACCAGATAGACTACTCAAATTACTGTATATTTGTTAAAATATATATTATAGTGTGTGTGTGTGTGTATGTATATGTATGTATATATATGTATATGTATGTGTATATATATATATATAATATATATATATATATATATATGTGTGTGTGTGTGTGTGTGTGTGTGTGTGTGTGTGTGTATATATATATATATATGTGTGTGTGTGTGTGTGTGTGTATATATATATATATATATATGTGTGTATTACTTCATTTACTGTACTTCATTTAAAAGATAGTAATCAGAGTTGATTCAATTATTTTCTCCTTATTAAAAGCAAATAATATTCTTATGGACTTTTCTTTTTAAGCTATTTTTTTACCCTACTTGTTAAAAGCAGTACTATACTTTGTTGCCTTGCAGATGAGCAGCAGTTTCAAAAAATATTTCTTCCCACATGTATACAGTAATTCCCTTCACACAGTACAAAAGCCTGATGAAAGAAAACTCAAAACAGAAGTGATTTTTATCAGAATTGAGCAATCTGTGGACTAACATTTTTATCACAGAGGGAAACTTAAAGCAAAAGAAATGAGCATTATTTTGGATGAGGACAATGCATTGCCTCACTTCACTTTGGACATAGCAGAAAGAGGAGATGCCTGGGAATTTAACTGGTGGTGCAGTATTGCATTTTTCTTTAAACATGTACAGGAACTGTAGGTACAGTGATGGCTTAGATGATCAAATGGCCTTGGTGAGTAGTGGTTTTGTGCTTTTCCAAGTAAACCTGGATTAAAAATCAAGGTAACTGCATCAAAATAACCTATAATAACATAACATAATGTTCTGTAACCCATTTCTTTCAGATTAGGTTATGGAGGGCCAGAGCCTTTCCTGGCAGCCATGAGTGTAAGGCAGGATTCAGGCCTCTATGGTGCACCAGTCCTTCACAGAGGCCAATCACACACTCACACATTATTTGATTATAAGTGATGTGGGAGGAACACCAGAGTATATGGGGTAAAAATAAATAAACAGAGACACAAGGAAAAATGCAACTTCCATACAGACAGTGGTCAGTTGTGACGTTGGAAGCTTTTTGGGTGGTAACAAATGAAGCACCAAGACTTTTGGTAGCCATAGCCAGGAATGCAGTAAGATTTTTGTTTTGATGAAGTCATTTGTATGATATCCTTTGATTTCTCCTCTCTTTGTGTACTGATTCACAATACCATAAGTCCTCTTTGGATTGTATTGATCGGTTCGTACATACTATTGCATATGCACTGGTAAAGTCACTGTTGGTTCAGTAAAAAAAGTGCCAGCCCTCTATATTTAATGATGATTGTTTTTCCTTTATAATGTGTGTTATCTCAGTGGATGCGATGCTGCATCCAAAGTTAACCGGTTGTGCTAGGACATTGCATAAGATAATCGATGGCATGCATCTTTGTTCTGAGTGATGTACTTCTAAATTAGGCAAGGGAAGCTCCACAACCTGCTGTTCCTTTTAGCATATGACTTTGCAATTCACTGTTCTCGTGCAGCTGACTGCTAATGAGGAAGTTGTTGAATAGGAAGAGAGACATGGATCAGTGCCTCTAACCGTTCAGCAGGTGCTTCTGGGTTATAATAAGGAAGGCTTTAGACAAGCAGTCCCCAGCCATTTTTCAAAGTATGATTGAAAACTATAGAAAGTCGAAAATTAAATAAGTTTGTGGAGTGTGAGTTAATTAACAACTTGATTTTACTCTACAGGTTCATCAGCCTGTACATGCAAGTATAAATGTTGATTTATTTTCACACTTTCCTCAATATTGTTGTCTAAATTCAAATTAAAGAGCTTAGATATGACTCTCATTACAGTAGCCTTGGCTATTACACTGTTTGTACTCTTTTTCCATGCATATAAACAATTTTAATTACTCAATAATATGATCATGGTTAAGTGAAAATTATATATTAATTCATCCTTAAACTTGCAAAAGTGACTGTTAACTTCAGATAAAACTTAAAATAATCCTACTAAACTCATAGACAGCTGAGGTGTTTTGATTGTCAACTGGCTATGTTATGTTTGTCCCTAAATGCACTGAAACATAAATAGCTGAAGTAACTATTCTGCATTTTCTTAATTTGTGGTGATTAATTAAATTAAGTTACTTTGCAATATACAGTTGTGATAATAAAACTGTTTAAAGTGTCACTAATACCTAAATACACTTGTGGATGTGTAAATCCTGACAGTAATAGGTTGTTCTTGTTAGACTCAAGTTAAGCATTTGATTTAAAAGGAAAAAAACAACACTTGTATCTGGCTTTCAAACACAAGGGGGCGACATTTCACGTTAAACCTTTTAAGTACAGTACTGTATTCCTAAGCCTAGTAATTTCCCACTTTTTTACTCTAAATATTTCATATGTGGTTCAGTGATTTGACACAGTTTTAATTAAGAATGTATATGTCGTTTAGAAGTATAAAAATGTCTGAATTTAATTTTGTATTTAGTTTTTGTTTAAATTATTATTTTTGTATTCTATTTGCCAGCCTTTTTTTAATTTGTGCTTGGAAATATACTTTACATGGTGTACTTTTTCTCCTACTTCTAAAGAATAAATCCAGAATCTTTACCTGAACTACAAATCACAATTTATTTGGAGGTCTTAAACTGTTGATTAGCTTCTGGGGTCATTTTGAGAAGAATTTAAAATCCTGTTTTTCACATATGTTTTCTAAAAATTTTAAAACTTTACCTTGTAGAAATGATGTATATTGTTCACTAGAGTAGAAGCAGATTCCTGATTAAATAAAAAGACTCTTTTTAGCTATGGAGTCCCTGAAGTCTGACGTGGTCCATATGGCTATTTTAGAAATATTTTCCCAGTCATTGCATCCAATTTTCACTGTTACCTACATAATCGTACATTTGTATAAGATTTCATATACATTTTTTTGCCATCTAGGGAATTGTTTGATTCCAGGAGGACCACTGAAGTATCTGTGTGTGTTTTTTTTTAACATAATACCATTTGTAATTAATCATGCAGTATAATTAAAGTGTGGGATAAAGTAAATATTTCCACACAAGTGTATTATTTCATTAAATGTGGTTATAGAGAGCTTTTGTTTTTTTAATAATATATATCTCATGTCAGTAATTGGCAGAATTTTTTTGTTTATTTTATACCCTGTAAATAACTAAGGTTTTTTAAGTGGCCTTCTTATTTCTTTTTGATTTAACACTGGACTTTTCCACTTCCATTCCATAGACAACTGTTAGATTCAGTTGATGTTTTACCAGCATCTAAATCTTAACCTTAATATTTAACTGAACTTTAGAAACTAGTGTCTTGCTTGCTAAAAAGACTTCTAAAACTGAGTCCAGTTGCAAAGAAGGGCTTAAATGGGGGCCACAATAACATAAGGCCCAAATATTCCAATCAGGAAGCCCATTTGACTGTATTAAAAATTAACCTGACGTCCTGACTTTAATGTAACTGTGTACTTTGGAAAGCAAGCAGTCTCATAGGATGTGTGACCTACTTTGATAGTTTATAGTTATTCCCTTCTTATAATATCTTAAGACTAGCACCCAAGCAGCAGTCAGTAGTTACATGTAGCATTGTGACATGTGAATTTCCTGAGCTATGCAAGAAAGATCTGCTATAACACATCATCCAAGAAACTGATTAGTAACTAGCACTGATTTTTGTGTCTCCAGGTTTAGATAATGCTTGTAGATTTTTGCTAGCCTTGTTTGTAACAGTATTGAAACTTATTCAATTAGCTATTGTGAATGCTGTGTATTGATACAGTAATCTGCTGTTTATTTAGATACTATTGTCAAATAATATTTCTGCCACTGAAAGTATTTTTTAACCAATAAAGAAAAACACTATTTGAAAATGTATTGTGAAGGGTGAAATTCAGAACTGCAAAAAAGCAAATTAAACAGACATATAATTATTTATGAGAGAAGCACTAGTCATATAAAAATGAGTAGTATGTTCAAGTTAAGTCGGGTTGAGGGGCATGCACTGGTACAGTGCTTTGCCGCACCCACTACACAACGAAATAACTCAGGAGCCCAGTTTGCACCCCCCAAGCAGACATGCAGTCCGGTTCCACCCACCGGCAATGACCCTCTATCTGCGGCAGCCAGTTTTTACGTGGGCGGCCCCTTGGCCTGGTCCAGCCACCTGGGCCCCCAACATTGAGGATCTTACGAGCCGGATCACCCTCGCCACATGGCCATAGTGCTGTAACTGATGCTCCCTCACAATGCAGGTAATGTGCCTCTTTCGGGACTCCATGAGCAACCGCTTATTCGACATAAAATCAAACCAAATCTCGGTGACATTGGGTGGTTCACAGCTAATTGGAGGATCAGCCTCAAGAACCGTGGACCCAGGGATATCCAATGTCCTAGCTGGAGGATCACCTTAAGTATGTTGCTTACTTGTAAATAAAACCTTGAGCATTTGAGTCAAATCATACTAGTGAGAGTACCGGTAGTTACTTTTTTTTAAGCAGTATGGAAGATATTGAGTATATATCATAATTATAATTGAATATGTATTACTGAGTAAGTGAGTGTCATATAAACATGTAATAATCACCAAATAGTAGAGTGACCTGCCACTTTTGTTTTTTTGACTAATAGCATCAGATTTTTCTTTAGAGATGTAAAAACAAATTTGTATACAAGAACTCTAGTTTTTCTATTGCCTGTGTATCTATTCAATGTAACTGCGTTCTGATTGATTCATATATCTGTTACTTATGATACAGCATTTATTCGTTATTTTTATCTTTTTGTTTTTCTTATTGTCATAGTGTAAAGCACTTTGAGCTACATCTTTTTTGTATGAAAATGTGCTATAGAAATATATCTTGTAGTTGTGTGACTTGAGGAGTGCATATTAAGCATTTGTAAGATAGCGGAGAAAAGAACAGAGCTTCTTTATAGATTGGTTTAGAGCACATGTCTATATTATACTTTAATTACTGAGTAATACAGTTTTTAAAAGTGTTCAGTTCTTTATAATTCGCCTAGTATAATTCAAATAATTGAAAACCTACATTTTATTGATAAACATACAGATGTAAATTACACTAATATTGCAGGTTTGAGGGCCTTGGAACAGTATTGAGGGATATCAAACAAAATATGGTTGAGGTTATTTATAATCTTTAATACTGATTTCTATTAAATGCACATCTTGTTAAGTTGATAAGTTTCTTTCCCTAAAAATAATTTGCACTCCTGAAGCGCCCTGTCATCCTTAGAGCAATGTATTCTTTGAATGTTACATTGCATTTCTGACTTTGGCACAGAGGAACTGTTAGCTGTGCAGGTCCTAGCTGTGTAATTATAACCCTTCCTTGACTTTACAAAAGGAAAATTATGAATTTGGATTTGAGAATGGAAGCACTGATACAATTTAATGATGTGCAAAAGAAAGCCGCTGAGTACCGTTTGATCTTAAGCCTACGTTGCTTGTACCACAAGGTGTGTTTTGTTAAAATGTGTAAACTGCCACAAAATGACAGAGGGTGTGGGAGACGTATTGTCATTGCCCAGAGACACAGGCACCAGAGTCACTAACTCGTAGGGCAAACCAGACGCCAGGTGCACCTCAGTACAAAGCCTCAGCTGGACAAACAGCCCAGCATTCCACTTCACCTTGTTTGAGGTTCATTATTGTGGCATTTAACTAGGTGAGGAAACACTGGATGATGATACATGTCTGCCACTTTGTGTAAAGAAACCATACAACAGCCAAAATGTGTCTGTGCTCTAACCTTTAGGTACTGAAACAGGATTATGTGGAAATGTTAAGCAGAAAACCATCACTTCCTTCTCCCTGCACACGTTATGAGACATTGAGCCTGATAAGCAGATA
The DNA here is from genome assembly GCF_016835505.1 of Polypterus senegalus. Taxonomy (NCBI): domain Eukaryota; kingdom Metazoa; phylum Chordata; class Cladistia; order Polypteriformes; family Polypteridae; genus Polypterus; species Polypterus senegalus. The sequence goes on from NC_053165.1 coordinate 62,233,118, forward strand.
GTCTTGCAGTATCTTATAGTGTAGCCTCTGTTCAGACGTTTGGAAAACCAGGAAAGACAGAATTAGGTAACTGAGGTGAGGATCCTAAAACCCCATCAAGCTTGAAAGTCTGCTACGTTTACTATAGCTGCAGTCAACTTATTCCAGTAATTTATTAGTGCTTGTAGTTTTAAAAATGGAGTTACCTTAGGAAATGGTATGGGATTTGTTCGGAAAGGCAAAAGCTAAGCATCCCCTGTTTGTAGTATTTAGGAAGTGGAGCCCTTGACATCTCTGTTTGCATCAAAGTATTGTTGTTGTTAAAAATTTCTTAACTTTAATTTATGTATGGTAAGAAATACTGAACATTTTTCACATTTAAGTATTTTTAGATTGGTATGAGTGTTGTGTATTATCCATGTTTGTCATTAAGATCGCTGCATGTTAGAGACTTCCCATAGCGGTACGAATTATTCTCTAAATAACACAAGAGAAAAGTCACATGACCTCAATTTTAATGAATTGTCTATGCAAGATAGATACGTAAGTCATCCACTTCCCTTTTCCAGATACTTCTACCTTTTGGTTGTGGATGGAATGGGAAAGGTTGGCAGGTTGTGGGAGTTTTCAGTTTCTCTGTTCTGAGACTTGAGTGCCCTGCAGCTATGAGAGTGCTGTCTGCCTCTCAGTTTCGGCCATAGTGCTAAAGCTGTGATTGTGTTTAATCTGGCAGATAAAGCAGCAGTCATTCTAGATACAATCTGCTGCTTGCTTTACAGTAACTGTGAACAATAGGCAACTGAACTGACATTTATTATAATGATATTTGAGCTGTGTGCTGCACTTTGGGTTTACAGCACACCTGCAGTAAAGTGATATTTCTTATAGTAAATGGAATGGGGTTTATTTTTTTTAAGTGCAGTTTGTCATTAAAACCACTGTAATCGAGTTGTCTTACTTTCATCTTTTTTGGCATAGTACAGCAGATCCATTGACATCAAGTAACCCAGGTCATAATGGTTCATATTCCTTACATTTGAAAACTAATTAAATGGTACAGTTTTGTCTTAAATGTAGATAGACTTTTGAGACTGTATCATTCCCTGCCCACAAAGGTGTTGGAAGACATGGCCTGGCTGGGGGTTACTCTTTTCCCTTGAGATTTTTTTATTGGAACATTAGACAGGGTCATTGTATAGTAATAATAATATTATGTATGATTTGTATTGTATTCTTCTCAAACTAAGAAGTCCTTTGCTGCAAATCTTACACATTTTACCTCGAGTGAATTCTTCCTGAAATACATTATGGGAAGTGTCAGAAGAATATGATCCATATTTATTATTATTGCGACTTTACCTATGAAAGTCAAATTGACAGCCAACAGTGCGATAGCTGAGCCATTGAGTTAGATCTGGAATCAAAAAAAGAAATATACTTGATTGATGACCTTACGTGTTGGCTTAGGGTTGGTACTTTGCAGGATACTGTGAGACTTTGGCTGATGAGCTGTTTAGTTTTTTTCTTGTTTATCATATTGCTCTCTTTTTGAAAACTTTAAGTTGAAAATCTGCATGTGAGAATGGAGTCTACCTCTGTCCAGAATCTGTTTTCTTAACAGCTTTTACCTTGTGAAGGGGGTGAAGAGTTGAGTCTATTCCAGTAACAATGGACAGAGGGCAAGAGCCAGTCAAGGACAACAATGTCTGTCCCAGCGCTCATACATTACAAGGCCATGTTAAAGTTTTATATAAATTTGGTATGAGTTTTAGGAATTACATATTATTTCCAACAATATACTGTTGTTTTTATTAAGTAAAACTGGCCCATATTAATGTCTCCTTTGATAAAAAAGTGCAGTGAACTTTAGAATGGTTGTATTTTTTAACATTTCTTTTGAAAAAATAAATACTAAACTTCACATTACATAATTCAAAATTATTTCAGGTAAAATAGACAGAAGTTTAGGGGTAAGGTAGTTCCCCTCTCAAATCATGGTGCCAAAAAGTGGTGATGTGTTTCATGTTAATTTGCATATGCAAGGAACAATTTCAGTATTCTTTGTCAAAATGAAATTAATAACCCAGGAGTCCTATAAGTTGCCAGTCAGCCTATCGGTATGTCTGTATAAAATATTATAAACAATATGAGGAAGCTTTCAAAAAAAAAGTGTTGAGAACATACAGCCTTACATAGAAACACTCCAAGATGGAAACAGAACTTTTGTGTCTCCGCTTTTCTTCCCACAGAGCCTCTAAAATGAACCATCTTATCATTAGTATTGAATAGCAACATAATTCATTAAAGTTCTGTTCACTTGTTGCGTGCACATGTCAAAAACTCCAAGTGATCAGGTACATGCAGTCCTTCCCCCTCCTCTAATCCTCATTCAAAATATTCCTTTTTTCCTATGTATATGTACATGGAATGTTGGTAAAACACTTTTTATCTAAATAGAAGTAATGCATTAATCAATAGTACTGTGTAATTTAAAAGATAATGGAAATAGTTGGTATACATTAGATACTTCCAATTAATATAAAAATAGCCTTGCACGCAACGCTTCATTCCTTAGGTTCGTGGTAAGACTACTGGCCTTTTCATGTTGCTAAAAATCTGAGTCACATGATATGCTTTTAAGTTTAATTTGCTTTGTGCTCTAACTACACTAAATTGAATAAGGGATGGGCATTTACTCGGATTACTTTTTTATTTTGTAGTCCACTGCAGTCTTCTTACTTTCCATACTGTTCTTTAATTTAATAGGATTACTCTGTAAAATTCTTTCTTTTTAATTTTGTGCCAGTTGATATTTGCCAAGCATACTTGAGGTGAGCACTTACTAAGTATTTGTTGAAGAAGGAGAGAGCTTTCTCTGTGTGTGAAGCACTTATATTTAACTTACATTAGTGAAATGCAACTTTTTATTTTTGGTTTTTTATTTATTATGAAAAACTTTTTAAATAACATCATAATCTCCAGCTGTAAGAGATTTCCTAGTCTGGAAATAATTTTGACTTTGAAAAACCTTACTATCCATTGTGCTGCTGTTTTTTTTTTGTTTTTTTTTTTTTCTCATGAAGATACAATTCTTTTATTTATCCAGTTCATCTACATTTTTTGTCCTAGTGTCCCTAAGGTCTTTAAAGTCTGTCCGACTGCAGATATGAAAAAAGCCTTAATTACTCAAGAGATTCTAAACCAATTGTGGCAGAACGGTTTGGATGTCAGCACTCTAAAAGTAATGTCCATCCATTCATTTTTAACCAATTTGCCCAGTTCAGGATCACTTGATATCAATGCAGATCCTGGCAGCCTCAGTACCACCCCTAGTGCATCTCAGGGCACATTTATATATTGTATGCAACCAAACTGGTGTGTTTAGTGTCACAAATTAACGTAACACACATGTTTGGGATTCAGGTGACTAAATATGCATTTTTTTAACCTTTATTATTCCAGAGGAAAGTTTAATTTGCGGCAGCAAACATTGTTGCACAGACACTAAAAACAAAGCAAAACACACAACATATGATAGTCAGTGTTACAATCTGTACACACACCCATAAGATGTCAACTAATAAAAATAATGACTTCTATCAGTACATCATAATAATTTAGAATTCAGCTGCAAGAATGCATATTGCTCAGGTTTTAAAAGAACCCTTAAGTCTCTTATACTTGACTGTTGGGAATGTAAGTCTGCAGTGTGATGTCATCAAATGAAACTTGGAAAAAAAGAAGGCCTACTGGCTGAGAGAATTAAGTCACAAAGTCTTTTTGTTTCTAACTTGTTTTTTCATACAAATCAGTGAGAAAAGACTACTGCAAACCCAGAATTTTACTACTTATTGTGTCAATTTCTTTTTAGACAGTATGCAGTTTGTTCTTAAAGGTAAAGGTAACAATCTCACATATAAATGCATATAATATATTTGATAAAAGTTTTGTCCACTTTAAAACAATTTTGTTTTGTTAGAGTATCAATTTCTATCCCTGCCTACAGATTGGTTCTGTAGTAAGAGCAATGTTTTTCCTGTTATCAACAATTGTCCCTAGATATTTGCATTGTACCACTATGCCATACTCTTCCTTTTTATTAATGATGATAGAAGGGGATTAGGGGAACACAAACTCTACAGCCACATCCTTGGTCTCCTTGATCTCACTGCACCTCCGCTCCATGTACCAAATCACTGCTGGCACATGTTTGAACAGCAATTGAACCAGTGGATATTTTTGCAATACTCTGAAATAAAGTCATGGTTTTTAGTTGAGACCTCTAATGAATCAAATATAGTGTTTTGCTGCCCTTGTGTGGTTTATGTAATGGAAAAACATCATCCTTCTGTTTTGTTCTGTGAGACACAGATACTTTATATCTACTGTACAGTTTATTAAAAGTAGTACAGCATGGTAAAGGTGCTATATAAATGCATCATTAGTATTTCTGTAATATATTGTAAGCATTTTAATATTATTTTGCACTTTGCTAACCAACCATTTTCTACAGTATATAAAGAAATATTTGTCCTGAAGCTTGAACATAATTTTAAATTGTTAGATTCTAAAGCTAAGACATACTGATGTAATTTCATTTGTTCTGCAGGATTTCGGGAGTGATGATGAGCGCAGATTAAACCAGAGGTAAGTTTCCATTTTCGAGACTGAATTCTTAAATATTATCTTTTGAGACTCCCCTTGCTTTTCTTGTTTATCGTCTTTTTTATCATAAATGAAGTTCTTCTTGATTTAAACCTTAGAAAGAAATATATCAAATCGGCAACAAATAACACTATATCAAAAATGTCATAAACAAAAGTGTGTTCATTTTATGTCTGCATGTATTCCTAAACAAAACCAAATCATAATTTTTATTTTTTCTTTTACATTAATTATTATCCATTTATTTGGTCATTATTATAGTTGAACAGTGTTTGAGAAGATGTTTATGGAACTCAACAATCAATAAATCCTCTGTTTAGGTTGTCATTAAGGAATACTCTTACTGTGTTGTAAAAATATTCAGATGATCGGTCTGCAAAACTTACTGAACTGCTCTATCCAAAAAGTCTCAGGTTTATTTTGTTCAGTGTCTTACTTAAATTACACACTTTCTAAGAGTTATTGAGTAAACTATATTCTGTTTTCCTATTCATGTATCTCCAGTGCATTGCGTTTGAAAAGTCTGCTGCTGCTATAGTGTCTTCTTTTGTTTATGTCCAGAGGTAAAGAGAGCTGATGTTTCCGTAAAGTGGGTGTTCATAGGTTTCTGACGCGCCTGATATTTCCCAAGGTGGCTAATTCTGCTTTTATTCCCATGCTCTAAATGAAGTATAAATGTACATTGATTGAATACATTTTATAAGCCTCATAATATCAGCATTAATGATTACTGTAGTACAAATCAACATTTATTGCTTTTAATTTTAATAGAAAATTGTGGTACTGTCAACAGCAAAACTACAAACGCATACCAAATTGTGGTGTGATTGTGGTTGCTAATTGCTTCCTCTTTATTAAATGATGTAGATCCACATTATTTTCATTATCATTACTAAATGTTTATTGTTCATGGTTCAGATTGAGAGTAAGCCCTACTCAGAAAGCATTATTGTATTTAAAGTCATTAAAAAAATACATAAAATTTTCATGTTTTTCAATGATTTTAATTATTAATCCGTTCTAAGATAGACCAGAATTTGGCATTGATGTCACATTTTCAGCACTTTTACACTCAGGACTGTCGTTGTTGTGTACTGATGAGGGGAAAAATTAACCTTATTTCCAATTTAAGACTGTATTTTGTTCTTTGGAAAGGAGTATGTTGCTAAATCTTTGTTCTTATTTTCACTGTTTTTGTGTGGGAAAATAGAATCCGTTACTAAAGTGATTCATAAAGTTCCATGTGATGACTAAATGAAATTTTTAAGATTAGGTTGTGGATTGTCCTTAATTAACGATTTTGCCCACCCCCTCTTTTTTTTCTGAAAATTCTGCTATTTTGTTAAATCGCTGACTTTTGTTTTTTTCTGAAAAACAGGATGATGAATCACATCCATGAAAACACAGCTTTTTCCTGTCTTAGCGTGTTGCTCACAATAGAGGAAAGACAGGGAGTCAGTGGCCTCTCCGTCTTCAGAGCAGTCAAATGGTCACCACAGAAATCGACACACAATAAATAGAGCAGCCTTCTGAATGAGTTTTTCAGGATGTTTTTCTAAAGTCATCTTGTGACATAAATTATAAATTGATTGAAAAATGAAAATGGTGAACAGCTTCATTATTGTACTATAGGCCATAAGATGTGTAAGCGTTATATTTAATCATGTTTAAAAGGTCTTCAAAAGAGTTTTTGCCATAATAAACAGATAAATATGGTGTCAGACACAGTTCTTGGAATTTATCTTCCAACAGACAGCAGTCGGGCTTTAAGAGTTGACTTTGTAGTTTATTTGTTATTGAAATCTTTTATGAATCCAAGTATTTCATTTGTTGCAATTGAAAGTTTTAGCTTCATTTTTAAAGCATTGTATTTTCATTAGTATTTTAAAGTAATTTATTACAAATAGTGCAATTTAGATTAAAACTTTGAATTTGAATGCAACTAAAGTCATGTTGTTTAATAACTGTAGCATTAATTCTTAGATTAAGAGTTTGTGAGTTTGGTCTGAACTCCAAACTGATCATAGGGTACATAGAGTAAAATAAGACTGTTGTACATTACTGAATTGTTTTAAAAAGCAAACCTTTAATATACTGGAGCTTATTTTTCATTTTTTTTTTAAAATTAGCTCAATACTAGTTACATGGTACTGTATAATACACGCTACATAACTAAAAATGTTTTTTTAAATAGAATTTATTTTTAATTCTGTTGTTATGTTACGTTGTAAAATATTACCTATTTTTTCAGCAAAGTCACTAGGAATAAGAGTAATTGTTATAAAGTACTTGTACTATATTCAGTGTTGAGGGATGATGTAATGGGTTTGTAATCATGTACCAGTATTAGGCAGTCGAAGTTGAAATATAATTTAATGTACATATAAATTAACATTCTCAAACCCACTTAATTGTTTTTAAGTTACTGTGGGCTGGAGCCGATCCCGACATGTAAATAATTAACTAAGAGTGTATTTTAGAGTTATGTGGTGGTTCTTAAACAACCTAAATTCTCCTCATTGGCTAATCCGAATTGGCTGAGTGTAGCTGTGTTGATGATTATGGGCTGATGTGCCAACCACAACCTGATTTCCTTTTCTCCTGGGACATGTTCCTTTTTCCTATGACCCTGAACAAAAAAAAGTTTGTCCATATTTGAGACAGACTTTATAGCAGCACATATAAACAGTAAAGAGTATCAGGAAAGAACAATGGCACTGGCTTCTCAGACAGAAAAAAATGTCATGTGAAGACAATCTTACTCTTCTTTGATATCATTTTTTACGGGAAGCATACTATATGAGTTAGGTCTGACTGTACATCTGCCTGTGTCAATTTGTCGGCCTTTTTTCTGTCCCTTTCATCTTAAGACAGCTGAAGAGTTTATCTATTGTAGAAGCACACCAGATTAAACTGTGTGTATTATTGACAATGTAATTACACTCCTGCATCATTGAAAATCTTAATGTTAGTCCTTTTCTTGATAATTGTTAAGAAACAGTACCATTCTCCATTAACACATGAGTGTTAGTTACTGGCCTTTGCCTTTTTTATGGTTGTATACGATAAGTCTGGTAGAAATGTATCTGCCAGGATTTTTGTGTCCCAATCTAATTACTAATTGTTTTTGTATCAAAACTAAACAATCTGAATCTATTTGTTTATTTTATTACACAATAAATCTACAAATTTCATGTCGGAGATTTGATGTAAATAGTTAAAATACTGATTATTGACTGACCAGACTATGATTAAGTGAAGAAAAGTGTTAAACATTTTGAGTAGCATCACATCTCAAAAGAAACTGCTACTCAGCAGGGTGTCCCATACCACCATGTGTGCATCTAACTAAACCATAAAGTCTGTGATTCTTTCTAATTAAAAGTGTTATTTGATTATTTTACAAAATTGGTGTCATTAAAAGTTGTTATTCATTAATGTGGTAACGGAGTCCACCAATATAATACTAATTATAAAAAGAACTGCCCTTTAAAATGTGCCTTAGACATAAATCTAAATATTGTAAGACTTTGGCTTTCCCATGTAGGTAACCATTGCACTAAAGTTGTAACTGTAACATGCCATAATCTTGCATTTTTATTATGTTAATTCTGTTTATAATGAAAGACTGTTTACGGTAATTACAGTAGGTATAGAAAAGAATCACCTCCTTCAAAATGCTTACATTTTGTTGATTTGCATCCTGAAATTAAAACACACACAAAAAATATTTTTCCAGCTGTAGTTATTTACTCAATTCAACTTATAACAGCCAAGAGAAAGATATAATAGCAACAGTACAGGAAAAAAAATGGAATCAATGAGATGGTTAAAGGTTTGTGCATCTGTGTCAGTTCTTTGCAGAACCACCTTTTGCTTTGAAGCGGGTGATTCTTTACTATACCCACTGTAAGTGTGAAGCCCTGTAGGCAGAGTGAATAGAGCTATACTCCTTTAGTCGTTCCATCCCATATATTAAAAATGTCCCAGTTGTATCTTGTATTAACTACACTTTGATTTTTTTTTTGGCTGATGTCATTCTTTTAGTTTCTTTGAGGTATTGCAGGTACAGACACCAGTGGCCAGTAAAAAAAATGTTGCATACATAATTGGCATGATCATGTAGTGTGATGTGCTGAACAAGAGAGAAAAAGCTAGCCAATATTAGTCTGAAAGGTCAGTTTCTTTCATCTGTCATAGTTTATTAGCATGTAAAAAATAGTAATTTTTATTTTTTTCGTAGTGAAACGTATTTTAGGCAGTCCTTTATCCTAGTAAAGCTGATTGAAAAGCAAGTTACTGAACATATTCGGGCGGCACGGTGGCGCAGTGGTAGCACTGCTGCCTGGCAGTTAGGAGACCCGGGTTCACTTTTTGCATGTTCTCCCCGTGTTTGCATGGGTTTCCTCCGGGTGTTCCGGTTTCCTCCCACCATCCAAAGACATGTAGGTTAGGTGGACTGGTGATTCTAAATTGGCCCTAGTGTGTGCTTGGTGTGTGGGTGTGTTTGTGTGTGTCCTGCGGTGGGTTGGCACCCTGCCCAGGATTGGTTCCTGCCTTGTGCCCTGTGTTGGCTGGGATTGGCTCCAGCAGACCCCCGTGACCCTGTGTTCGGATTCAGCGGGTTGGAAAATGGATGGATGGATGAACATATTTGAAACTTGCAGTATGATAATCAGTCTTTTATATACCAGTACTGACTGATGGTGGGCCTCGGTTATAGTGGCAAGGGATAATTGGATATATCAGAATACTCTGTAAGTAACTGAGAGCTTTTCTGTTTTTCCTATAAAATGTTTGTTTGTTATAGTTGCCCTTTTTTTTTTTTTTTGTTGTTCCTCCCCAGGGGGGCATAATTTTGAGCATGCCACATACAATTCCACGTGAGTAAAAGATTCCTGCCATAGATCAATTCCTACTTTTCCTGTTGACTCTGGCTTATGTTGATGGTCAATGCTAAACACGGTTTTAGAGGAAACAATATTCTTTTGGGTTGAAACAAATAATTAGTAGGAATAATTTGAATTTTGGTTATTATTATAATTTCACCCTGTAGCAGATCCTGTAAAAGTGATAGCTTCTGTCAGAAGCAGTGCAGTAAATATGGAATCATGGTTTCCTTTAACTTATTACATACAGCATTGACATTTACAGCCTGCACATTTACATGTCACATGAAATTAACATTACTCCTGGCTGGCATTGTACATAGGGCTTGAAGTAGGCTGGTACCTGTATCGGAGGTTCCTTGTTTCTGCTTTGTAGACCAGAGCATAGCAGCACATCACAGTATGACCTCTAGGGGATACCTTAGTGCTCCATAATATCGCATGAATTTTTCCACCAAGACCCCTAACACCCTCCTGTTCTTTGAAGTCTATGTATATAAGATCTCTCGACAATCCAGTCCATGCATTTGTGTGCATTTCGTTACATCGCAAGGAATAAGAAATTGACAAAATAGGGAATGCTATGTGTACCCAAGGAAGCTACTTGTTAACAATGTTGCACAAAACTTTCCATGCAGCTTGCCACCTCATCTCTTTTTTTTCTGTTCAGGGCAGCTGCCATTTTATTTTACTGACAAATATCAAGAAATTAAAAAAAAAAAAAAAAGTGTCAGCTAATTTTCTTATTTCTATAATGTCCCCATATTTCAGTCAAATCAAAGTGTTTTGGCGTATTTAGTTTTTCTGTTGTAATGGGAGGTTTAACCCTAAATATTGATATATCAAAATGTCCTTTCTTATTAGAGTGGTTGGTACCTACTGACCTAGATGTACCACCCTGATAAATTTAATTTTTTTAACTAAAAGGGAAATTTTGTGGATGAGTGAATGAATAAGTGAGTGAGTGAGTAAGTAATCTTTGTTTTATACAGTAAATATATAAATGCTGTTAAACAAATGTTACATTTTGTTCAGTTTTTGTAAATAGTTGAATCTTTACTTGAATAGGCAGTAATAAGGGAGAGTGAAGAGTTGCTCAGAGGGGCACCAAGATGACACCCATGTGAAACTTTCAAAAATGATTTGCAAGTATAAAACACAGGCTGTACTCCTGTCTGCTGATTACTTAAACAGACATTATCTTGACCGTTATAACAATAGAGGATGAGGTCTATTTTGTGGTGACAGGAGTGACAATTTGTTACTTATTCAAACTTGTTTATGTGATTTTCTTATAGTGCTTCTAATTTTAGAGGTCTGGGGGACCTTGTTAACTTAAGCAAATTAAGTTTCCTTGTTTATTATGATAGGTAATTAAACTCCTATAGTCTTGAGCAGAGGAGGTGGCATGATCCCTATGCTCAAGGTTACAGCTCTACAAAATTGAAGAAGACATTGGTAAAATGTATCCATCAAAATTATTTTTATTTGCTAAGTGTTTAGTTGTGCTTGACACAGATAAGATATGTGGGCAGAAATTAACTGCTTGGTCCAAGGACAACCATTGGTTAGTGAAGCTTAGCCTTTGAACCTAGAATGCAAACATCTGTTACACAGGCCCAAGGTGGATGAAGGTATAATTGTATTATTATCCCTAGCTAACATTAGTTCTTCTGTCTAAAATTCCTGTGTCTTGGGAACAATGTGACCTCAATTTGCAACTAGGTTGCATGAAATCTGCTTCTGAAAATCAGGTAACCTAGAAAATGTTGAGCCTTAGCCAGTTTCTACTGTCAGAAAGCAAATGTTTAATGGTTCTTTTTTCTTATTTGCTTTGATTATTATTTAATTAAGTGAGCTTAGGTGAATGATCATTGTATTATAGGTTTATGGGTATTGCATACACCTTTCTATAAATACAATGTTGGTTTGACTTGGTGTTTTTCTGCGGTTAACAGACATATAAATGTATCATAATATTTTTGGATTTTGGAATATTTGCATATATAGTACATAATGAGATATCTTGGGGACACCCATGATAAAGTAGGGAAATGCAGCTCAACAGAATTTCAGATTTTGGAATTTTAGATTAGGGATATGCAACATGTACTTGAATTTTTTTGAAGTTTACTGGCATATTTAATCAAAGTCATGCATTATTTCCTATGATTATAATAAGTGAAATGAAAAAAACTTAAAAATAAGCCTTACAAATTAGCAGCAAGGCTTTCTGATTTGCTTTTTGTTGTTGCTGTAGTTTTATTTATTTTTGTAAAATAGACATTGCATCTTGTAGTTAACTTACAATTTCCTCCACTTTATAAAATGAAACACAAAATAACGAATGACTTCCTTACTTCATTTTTACTTTTGAAATACTCAAAAATGTGTTTAACTCCAGTCTGTTTATTGTCAATGTTAATATTTGCATAGAGTTGTCATTTTTTGAGTTAATAATTTGCAATATTTTACAGTGTATCTTCTGTACAATTTAATCTATATATGTAGTACAAGCATTAAGTAGCATAGAGAATGCAGAGTTTTTATGCTATGTCCTACAGCAGTCGGAAACTCCTATTCCAGGGATCTTGATTGTGTCTAGTATAAAATCAAAAATATAAAGGACTGATTTAAGTAAGTCTCTTCAATCTTTAGTATTTTGTGTCTTTAAAAAAATTAAATGTTAAATTTATTTTAGAAATACTTAAAAATAAATAATTGCCTTGCTTTTTGTTTCTGGTGCAGTTCAGCACACCCCTAATCTTTCTCCTAGAGTTGCATAGAATTCAACACGCTGTTTGATGCTCTGTCAGAGTGAACACAGCAGCCCTGCCCACCTTTTCTAGACGGTGCACTAATCCTCAGTAACGTTGGCAGCCCTGTGTTGTCTTTAATTACTTGTCTGCAGGGCTTCTGCACTAATCCACAGATTCGTTTATTTTGTTACTGAGACCTTTCTGGAGTTTATAAATGTTGTACAAGACAGTGCAATAAGATGTGAACATTACTGACTGCCCACTGTAAATTAACATAGATTGCAAACACAATGCTGCTCATTGAATGTGATAGAGAAGAGGGGAGCGGTGGAATTCCTGGACAAATGAAGCTGCCTTTGTCAATTTGGGAAAAAGATTAAACTGAGGAATGCATCCTATTTCCATTTGCTTGCATTTTTACTGTAAGACACAATTGAAGCCAAAAAAATATGCTGGCTATCCTGCACAGTTTGTGTTATTATATAATAAAATGTGATTTATTTTCGGTTTATTTCAGAGTTTGATCAATTTTTTTTGGCTATTTTTCACCCTTAGTTCTTCTGGAAAACAATGTATTGTTCAGCTATTTAGCGTTCCAGAGGAAGCATTAATCTTGCTTAATCTTTTTACTGTGTGTGTGTGTGTTGTGCTGCTCCTTGAGCATTTGGAACAAAAAGGTGTTGATGGTGCAAAATTCAGAAATTTTGGAAAATGGACAGGTTCTGAAAGCCTATTGGAGGTGTTTATCTAATTCCTTGTCTGTTAAGGCTTTTCAGTCTGTATGTTTTAAAAGTTGAACAGAAACTTTATTTCAACCATTTTTCAAATATGTAAATAGAAGTAAACCAGTTTAACTGTGTAGAAGTTAAAATTAGATTTTAAACATCATCCAGTTGTATCCCTGTTCATTTTGAAAGCTCTGTTTAAATGCAAGAGCTGGCTTCATTCTTATTTATTCTGTAGATAACTGAATGTTCTTATCAAGTCTCCTCTCATGTTTTATCTGAAGATGTTCAGCTACTTTCTTTTTTTCATGATAGCCTGTACACTGCAACAGTAGAATGTCTGGTAAAGACAATCATCAGGCAGCAGTTAGAAGAAAGCCAGTACATTCTGGCTTGTATTTATTTACTAAGGCATGAACATGGATATCTGTTACAGCCAGAGAGAAGTGTAGAGATCCTTAGATGTCATTCTAGGATTCTTTTGAACATTCAGTTTAAGTTCTACAGGAAGATGCACAAATAATATAAATGTAAGTTATAAAAGATTAACAAATACTGTATACACATTAAAAGTTATTTTGTTTTTTTTAATGGTTATTAGAGAATGTTACTAACCATTTTAGAGGCTGTAGTGAAAATTGTCTACACCAGCAGAGACACATAATTCTGTACACCATGACATATCCATGAAAATAGATGTTTGCTGATCTGCAGTGATAATCACTGTGTCGGCTTAAGAGGCCTGCTTTCCACGTGATTGGTGACAATCTTTGGGGTACAAATGAAATATCTGGTTTTGGTGCATTACTCTAAGAACCACTACTATGATACTTTTTTAACAATTGCCGAATTGTGTGTTTCTCAGAATACGCATAATGGGATATTGTTCCAAAAATCCCTTGTATCAATTTGAAGGAGCCTGAATGAACACACAGCTCCACAATCAAAATACTTAGTTCTGATGAATATGGCATGTCTTTTCTCTCCAAGAATCTCACAAATACTGTAACAGAACTAGTATAACAAAATGCTAGTTTCTCCTGATTACATTTGCTACTGCTGAAAATGACAGTATTACACTTTGCCATATGCAGGGATACTTTTTCATATGGTAATCAGGTCAACTGTGTTTCTTATTTTAAAATGTGTAGAGACCATTAAACTATGCTTTGTAAATTTACCATTTGATTGGTTAACTTGGTGTCAGATTATTTTAGCATCTAGTTATGGCTGTTTCATTTGCTGAATTAATAAATCTTCTGGCTTATTCATTTTTACACATGACCCAGTTCTAATTTACCTCATTCCTTTTTATTGCATTCATTGTTTCCTCCATTTTGTAGATTTCTTTTAAATAAGTCAGGACAGGTTTTAATTAAACAAAGATCTCAGTAAGAAAAGGTAACATTTTAAGAACTATAATATAATATAGTTCACTCAGTTTCAATATTTGAGGGAAACAATTACTGCACATTTTAAATAATCGCAAAGAAATTATTTATCTGGCACATCATTTTCACATACTTCTTCTTTGTTTGTATTAAATTCCTTTTAAAAGTAAGTATTTTTATGCAGAACTTTTTATACAATTATCATGTCAGTTTAGTATATCATGAATACTTAGTTATATTCCATCAATCGGTCAATGTTTATTTCAAATAGTGCTCTTCAGAAATCATGTTGTTAGAAGATGCCATGCAAATAAAACAAGACAAGAGTAGAGACTTATAATATTATTCAATATACTTTAAACTGCAAATAATCTTTTGACAAATAAATGTTGAATTGATGTATGAAGATAGGCATTTGGCAACACAGCAGAACTGGGATTAGTACACTTGGCAACGAAGATCCAAAATAAGTCTGACTACAGGCATAACCAATTAAAATACTAGAAAGGAAAGGTTACTTCTTAATTGTGATTTGGATGTGGCCACTTATAGAGCCTCAGAGGTGGTCCATGGAAGAGATTGTTCCACGAAGCTGAAACCATAAAGCAGCAGTAAATGAGACTTTCACAATGAGTCTTTGGAATAGTCAGGAGGCACCAGAATGTGTATTTGTGTTTAGGACATAAAATAATAATACAATAAAAAGAAAAATGCTTAAAAATAAGGGAGAGGGGGAGAGAGAGAATGAGAATATAGCAGACCAAGATAAGAAAGAGCTTCAAAATGTACAGTAGGCAGTGTAGTAGTAATATTTAACACTGTCTCTGTGTAAACAATTGTGGGTAGGCAAAAGATTGTCACATCAAACACTTGCAGCTTGGAGATGCAAGCAGTTTCTGAACCTGCTGATTTGATGTTGTGGTGGTTGAATACTTCAGAATGGTTTTGGATTTATTTTGTTCTGTTACCTGAGGTCATCAGTTAGAGAAAGATTTTGTGGTGCAAAGGTAACAGTCTTAGAGGATTGTTTCCCCTTTCAAATTTACTTAAGTCCTTTAAACATGTTGACATTGTTTTACCTTCTTCATAATAATCTCAGCATTGTAGATTGAGATCATATCTTGATATCCAACTTTCAGTTGTTGCTCCATAGATTCTTACTCAGATATTCACTCTCACTCCATACATTTAAATGCACAATTTCTTAATTACACATTTGTTTTACAAACAAAAAAACTCTTAAATTGTCACAACTTAATTCTGTCTGACCACAACAATGTTTTCATAATGTATGCTATAATGCTTCATGTTCAATACAAAACCAAATTTTCTGTGCTCACAGCTGTTATACTAGTGACATATTTTCAACCAGGCTTGTGTCCATCAGCAGCACAATTCAAAATCATGCATGTTGCTTCTTGTAGTCTAGGTTATCCTTCTTTAGTTTATGTCATGGTCAAACTATGTCAATGTGTGTATTACAGTTGGACATAATGATAAAGTAGCATTTAAAAGTTTTGGTATTTTCCCCTCCACTCCGCCGTTTGTCTGCTGGTTGAATACATTCTGATTTACACCATATGTTGTTTGGATATTGCTAGAACACCTCCGAGTCCCTAAATGTGTACTTGTAAAAAAATTGTGGAATATTTATTAGAAACATCCATATGTTTGAATTTCTGTAAGTTTCATATAATCAGAAAATGCCTTACCATCCATATTCTTTCCAGTTGTTAAGAGAAATTTTTAATAACTCATTATATTTGTGAACTGTCAAATTTTTTAATATTTTTGTGATTGTCATTTGATTCATAGGTCTGTTTCCCATAGTTTCTAAAACCCTCTTGAACTGTTTCAGCCTTCATGAATTTGTGCTTTTTACAAATCTGTCAGTCATTTTCTGAACTGCTTTGTCCTGAAACCGGGTCATGGAGCCTATCCCAGCTACCATAGGGCGCAAGGCAGGAACAAAACACTGGACAGGGCGCCTTTATTTATAATTCATATTTAGTAAAACTTTTAGAGTGAGTAACATATGCAGTGTTAAAGGGATATTAGCATGGAACCGTTTTTTTGCCTATTAGGAGTAGTATAGTACATAATTTCTAACAGGGGCTCCAAACAATGATCTTTTTTTTTTTTTTTCCGGTTGAAACTAGGCAATGTATCTCAGTACTGTGCAGTCACACACACACACACACACACACACAAAAGAAAAGGTAAGATGATCTTTAATTGACTTGCAGCCAAAAGTACTGCGAGTGTACTGTCATATAATTGGTGCTGTGTCGAGGCCAATGCAGTGGCCTAAAGCACTCCATATGCTTCTGGGGTGTGGTATGATCAGGTACCTCCCATTTGCCAGGTGTACCTAGGAAGGCTTCATAAAGCTTGTGGAAGCAGCTGACCTTTAAAAATTGCTTCATGTTCGAATGTTGACTTGGATTTACAGCATAATAGTGAGAGAAAGAGAGAGAGAAGCAAGCAAGAAAGCAATAGGCAGAGAG
Source organism: Polypterus senegalus (assembly GCF_016835505.1). Classification (NCBI taxonomy): domain Eukaryota; kingdom Metazoa; phylum Chordata; class Cladistia; order Polypteriformes; family Polypteridae; genus Polypterus; species Polypterus senegalus. The sequence continues at coordinate 62,250,033 of NC_053165.1, forward strand.
AGCAACTAGCTGATCACAGATTTGCTGTGAGCATTCTGTGCCTTTTTTTTTTTTTTGCCGCTTGCTTCTCATTGGAGTGTAAGAGTCTGCTGTCAACTTAGTTTTGCACTTGGACTGCCTGCTTCCACAGCTTCAAAGAGAACTCTGTTTCTTTTTTTTTACCTTGATATTTTTAATGTTACCTTTCTATAACAGCTATTGCGGAATCATTTTGATTTGTCAACCTAAGGTAATGATTGTTTCTAAGTGGTGAAAAGAAGAGAGAAATGTTACATTGTCTGCTTGTTTCCACTAATTACAATTCCTAAATTTAACACAAAGCGAAGACAAAGAACTGACTACACAATGAAAAGAAATGCATTCCTTAAAATATTTTGATAGACTGCACATTTCAGTTTTCGTTTGAGAGAAAGAAAAAAAAAACAACCAGCCAGGATGCATCTCATGGTGAACTCCTCTCAACAAGCAATGCTGAAGATGCTACCACATTTTGTGGAGAATGCTGTTCTCACACAGACCGAGATCTACCGAATGTGAGTCTCCTTAAGTCCATTGTGATGTGCAAGGATTTGGTTTGGGGGTCTTCACATTCATTGCAAAGTTCAATGTAGCTGAGTTTCCCATGTAATCAACATGAATGCTGTACTTGCTGGTAAGAAGCGACTTTTGTTCTGTTTTTTAGGTTGAATAAATTGAGACAGTGTTTAAATATATTTAGTTCCTTTACAGAGATCTTAGTCACTGCTGAGACTTAATGGATTTTCTTTGATCTTTTTCAGCTTTGTTTTTGCTGTTTGTTTAATTTTAAGACCATGGATTCATTCTTTTGATTTTAAATAGGTTTCAGTTTCCCTGCATAGTTTAAAGATCTGCACAGAGGTTACTATGCTTAGAGACAGAGAGTTATAACATTCAGCGGACCAACAGTGGCTTGAATAGACTCTGCCTGTCCACGACCTTATACTGCAGAATGTTGTTTCAGGAAATGCTTGGCCAGAATAATTCATTTTTAAGGAATGTAATTTCTTCAGCAATAAAATGTTACTATGTTGTGACCTAGGTAATGTGTCGGTTCAAGGTGTTACTTAAATTAAATAGCAACAACGGTCAAGTAGTTTCTTTGTTCTTTTTTTCCTTACACTAAGATCAACTATTAACTCTAAAAAACATTTTTTTGCAAATTTTCCTTCCGCTAAATTGCCTTCCATCTATAGACATCCTGAAAACAATACAAATAAATGAAGTAAATTGGAAGAAACTGTGCTAAACTCACATACTCCATTTTTTTAACTTGCCTTTAATTCCCCAGTAAACTGATTCATTCCCCAGAAAATGATTAGAAATAAGCCTGCTATTCCTTTTCTAAAATTATGTGTGCTTCTTTTGCCCACCTTTCTAATTACTGCGGTTAAAGTGCTAGTGCAGTTGTTTTCTTATTAATTAGCATGTCTGTGACTGAACTGTAGACAGGTCTGCAGTGGTTGATTGAAAGTAATGTAGATTATATGGCTGATAAGTTTAATTATGTCTTTGCAAGTGTTATGTAATTTAAGAGAACAGATGTGAAAATTACCCAAGCAGTTTAGGGTGGAAATGAGTTTAATGCTTTTGTACAGTATGCAAAATGTTTAGAGCAGAGGTCTGTACTCTAGTTTGCATTGAACTTGCCAAAGATCTTGATCATTTTCTGATAGCTTGAACTAAACAGTTTTAAGACGTCTGAGGAGTCAGAGTTTGTACTCTGATACTCCTTTTGTGTCTCTCTATTTATTCCATTTCTGGATGATGATCTTTTGCATATACCAAATGTCAAAATATTAAATGAGTGGTGAGGCAGTGTTTTGTTTTGATGTGCTTAAGCTTGTTTTTTTTTTTTTTTTTATTATTACACTGCCTTAAAAGAAAACTAAAACACATCTTTTATTAAATTGGAATATAAAATATATATTACATAATATATATAATATATATGCTATATAAATATATTATTATTATTATTGTTGTTATTAAGTATTAGTAACCACATCTTTTAATGTTAAACAAGTTTATGGGTTCATTCTGTTGGGCCTGTAATTAGTGATGCTGTTTTTGTTCTCATTTCAGCTTAAGTGAAAGCTTCTTTATGGTGAAAGGGGCTGCTCTATTTCTACAGCAGGGAAGTACTCTACAAGGTCAGAAGGTACACTCTCATCACAAACATGCAGGTAAGGAAAGGGTCCAATAAGCCTGAATGCACACACATCATCTTTTGTCTATTTTCATAAAGTGGCAGTGAATTCCGGTAACTGGAAAGAAGCGTCAGTACTTCAAAGTTTAAATTAAAAACAAAAAAAAAATCACTGTTTTCAAGAATTTAAATAAATTGGGGATAAAAATGTTTTACCCTTTATAGCATTGTCATGAGTGCTTAATATTAGATCACTTAAAACTGCTCTGGTTTTAAATGTGGTGTTGATTAAGATCCTATTTAATCTCAGTGTACAATCCTTTACAGTAAAACTCATCAACACCTTTGTATTTGTATGAAATTAAAATATTATGTGTGAAACCAAAAAAAAACAAACAAAAAAAAAAAACTCTGGTTTGCTAATCTTGTGAATGCATTGCAGCTAAATAACAAAGCTTGAACAGGTGATGGGCAAATAAGAGAGAGAAATGAGCTGTTAACTGTCCAGAATGGATGTCTCTGAGCAAAATCCCCCTTTCGTATTTTTTCTTCATAAGGCTGTTTAATTTTGACTTGACAGTTTGTTAAATTACTTTCCCAGAAGGAAGTAGCTGACTCGTGCTGCCTTGGCATAAGACTGACAGGAAGGCCAACTGCGTGCCTGAATTCAATAAGACAGGGAAAGAGCAATTATGCACTTTTTTTCTGGGAAACTTCCTTGGCTGATTGGAATCTGCTTAAGGCTGTCCAGCTCAAAAAAAAAATAACTTCATCAGAAAACTGATGACTTGGTCAGCTTTTTTTTTCCTTTATTTGGGGAGGTAGGGTGTGAAATTGCAGAGAAAAGATTGGCTTTTTTGTGACTGTTTGGATACAAATTGCTCTTTGACCTTAGAGCCGTTGTAATGATTCAAAGAAGAGCAAACTGTTGAAAAAGAATTTAACTTTGTCTTTTAAATAGTATCTTATTGTTTTTATAGTAATGTAAAATAAAACTGCAGATTGAAAAGTCTTAACAGTGTTTTGTTTTTCAAACTATGCTTCTATATTTTACTTAATTTCTGAAGTAGGCTATGGGGCAGTGTAGTGAAAAGATTACCAATAGCTATTAGCTATTATGTAGTGTGCCCTACAAAGTCAGTCAGGACAAGTTATGCTTAAGTTCTGTGCACCCGCATCTGGAGCCCTATGTGTAGCTTTGTTCTCCATGTTATATCAGCGACAAAGCAACTAGTTGGAAAGTAATTATATGATAAAGGGAAAGAAGGTATTTAGCTTTTCAGTTTAAAGTAGAATTTGAGGGGCTTTAAACCTTTGCTAAGAAACTTTTTGGGTCAAGGAAAACTTTTCTTAACTCTGCTGATCTTAGACCATTTTTCATGAAAACTTTTCCATGTTCTAGTTTCACATCCCTATCCTTTGTAAGTTCAAGTTATTTAACTTCTCTTTCGACTTTACTTTTTCAATGGCAGGTTAGTTTTCAATTGGGCATCCTTAGTTTATTGCTTTCACGGTACAGCACAGGAGCCATTTTTCCAAGGCCTGCATTTCATAAGAGAAGTTGAGTGATATGTTCTTATCTTATACTTATTAACAGAGCCTTTACTTGGCATTTTCTATTTGTATCACTTCAGATCACTTGAGGGAAATATTTTTTTAACATTTCCAGTAGCATTGCCCTTTTTTCTTAGAAATATTTATTTTAAATTACACTTAGATTCCTGCTTCTTCATACATTCTAAGTATATAATTGTAATGTTTCATACACCTTAGATTCTTAAGAACTTGAATGACCATTGTTTTTTCTTGCAGTGTTTCATAAAATTTCATCTTCATAAGGCTAGTGTTACACTGGTTGTCACAGGCACTTTTAAATTTTTTTTTTGTTTTGATATACTTTGTTAGGGGATTAACAGTCTTTATGCATGACGTTTGGGGGTCAGTGGACAGGTTCATATAATATGATGTGGGCTTAAATTCATTTTCTACATGGTATTGTGCACATTTGTATGCATTTCCTTTTCTTCCATATTGTTAATATCCCATGACACTTTTTCACCTCTCTGTTCCCAGAAACATGTGCATGTCTTCCCTATGATTGTAGTTTTTGGTGAATATAGAGTTTATTTAGCATCTTTCACAGGGCACAGCATGACAACATACTTTTTTTGAAGGTAATAGGAAGATAGCAGGTTTTAATAATTTAGTCAGAAACAGATCTCTTAAAAATCAATTTCCTCATTTTTCTAACATCTTTTTAATATTTTGTTTTCTTTCAACAAATTCACATTCCTTGCTACAGATCTGCTGTTGCCCAAATTAGCTAATTATTTTTTATAGTGTTGATTTCACTTTGGCATTTTTCGCCTTTCATCCTTAAGAAAAGATATGACTACTTACTGTGTTTAATTTGAAATTTAATAACGCACAAAACATTGTGTTTGCAGAATCACCTTTTCTACATCTCAATGGGTCATTCATACAAAAGGAATGCTTTCCACTGAAATAATTTGTGAGGTTTCTGCCTCTTATAATGCCTCTACCATTATGATTATGTTGACTAGACAAAAACAAAATTCTTTAATTTGACATTTGTCAACTGGTCTATTAAACATTGGGTAGTCCTTCAGCTGTATAGCTAATTGCCAAAACACAGTCATAGCCCTCTCTTGATTTGAACTTTTTGTGGTCTTTTGAGATTACATTTACTGTTTCAGGGTGTGTAAGGCTTACTACTATTTTTTTCTTAATAGCTTGTACTGTTCTAGTTAAATTAGTTTGTTTGTAGAAGCCACGTTATTATGCATGTACATACTGAGACATGGAATGTGTTAATATTTTATACAAGCATGTACAATACACATATGTTAACACTACCATATTTGTGAGTGTATCTTTCCTAAACATTGTTATCATCAGTTGTTTACAAAATGTTTCGTCCTTTTTATATTTTATTTTAGCTCCAGGGCAGTATTTCATTATAATGACTGAATGTTTCATCATTAGCTCAAAAATAAAAAAAAAACAGAATGTAGGAGGTACTGGGGGCTATACTACACACAAAAATGAATTAATTGGAGACATTATTACATTTATACAGGGGACAGATGATCTTATGTTCTCTAAAGTGCAAAACCTAGCAAAAAAATAGGTTTAGAAATAAACAGGATAGTGAAAAGAAATTCTGTTTCTTCCTGATTTTATAAGGTAATCAGTAAGTGTTAGAAGGCATACAGTTTTAACTTAAGTGTCATTATTTTATTTCTTAACTGCCCATTAACTCTGAAAGAAAAGTGATTGAATAAAAATTACAATTTAAATACGAAAAAATCCATCAGTTATTTTTCTTAATATAAAACTCTGTATTGAAGAGTTATAGGAATGTATTACTGCTATGTAGAGGTGTACTTTCTTGAAGTGTTTATTCATATATTTTCTCTTCACTCACATGTGAATGATATGTGTTATGAACTAGCACAAGGTATATTGTATCTAAGAAAAATTAAAAAACGACATCTCTTTCGCTTAGAGTATATGAGTTCTGTGGGAATAACCTTGACTTTACATATATTTTGTGCTCCAATAGAATGTTAATGTCCTGAAATGCATGACTGCTTAAAGTCAAAACACAATCATAATCAGTAATAATGTGAAGATTTTAAAAGAACATTCTACCCAAACATTATATTTCTTTTATATATTTAATTCCTCCCGTGTAGTTTGTGGTGATTGCTGAGAATTTATTTCAATCTTATGTTTTCATGGAGAATTACATAACAATGTTTCTGATATGGTGGGAGACAATTGTGAACAATGCTGGACAACAGCAAGCAATATAAAACTGTATATGAAAAAAGTTCATGTTACCCATCCATCCATCCATCCATTTTCTAACCCGCTGAATCCGAATACAGGGCCACAGGGGTCTGCTGGAGCCAATCCCAGCCAACACAGGGCACAAGGCAGGAACCAATCCCGGGCAGGGTGCCAACCCACCGCAGGACACACACAAACACACCCACACACCAAGCACACACTAGGGCCAATTTAGAATCGCCAATCCACCTAACCTGCATGTCTTTGGACTGTGGGAGGAAACCCACGCAGACACTGGGAGAACATGCAAACTCCACGCAGGGAGGACCTGGGAAGCGAACCCGGGTCTCCAAACTGCGAGGCAGCAGCGCTACCACTGCGCCACGTAGGATATCACAATAGATTTTTCATTGCACACTATTATCCAGTTTCATGTTACTCCAGTTAATGATATTAAAATCCAGCTTTATCTATCTGACAGATATACAATGTTTTATTACCAGGCCTCTGCTTGGAGATGTTGTTCTCAGTTCAGGTATTGTGCAGGATACATTTTAGCTAGAAAAGTGTGTGCAATGTACAGTTTATAGATGAGTTATAACATGCTTTACACAGACTAAAGAGGAATGTACTGTATATCTTAATGATGATTTAATTCCATTCTTTATAAAAGAATCTAATTGAAAGTTTTTTTTCTGTTGTTGCTTAGATTGTTTAGGGGCCCTCTCCTTGAAATAAGCAGATAGCCTGAAAATGCTACCTGTGTCTTCATAATTATTGTTAGTGTAGTTTCACACATAGATAGTAAAGGAAGGTTAGGGAAACTGAACTTTTTTTGTTTTCAAATATTTATGTAAGTTTAAATAACAATAATGAGCAATAGACAAAATAACAATAAGTAGGTTTCTCATAAAATTAAAAAAGCCACAGGAAGGCAATGATAGATAAATAATGATAGTAGTAATAGTAAAAAGGACACATGTCTAATAGACTTTCTAATGCGGAAACCGTGTGTTGCTAGAGGATTATATTTGAGACATAGTTACTCAAAAGATGCATACATGTTGTGTAGGTCTCCAGATTCCTTGTAACTTGAATTAAATACTGTGTATGTACATTTTTCATTTGAGGTGGCTAGGTATAGTAAACATTCATGACATATTCCCATATAAACTAAAAGCTCAGACTTGGCTGTAATTGCCTGTACTAACCCTTTGTTACACAGGCTAAAAAAACATGTTCTATCCCTAATTGGAGTGCTTTTGTAACGGGACTGTAGACCTTACCTCCTTTGGAAAGGAGGAATGAATTTCCACCAGCACTAAAACTTGAAAGTTTAAATTTCACACATTAGATAAAATGGGCCATGACTCTAGATGTGTAGGAGATTAAGTAAGGAATAATCAAGTTTAATTTGAACTTGTTTACTATTATCCTGGTGATTGGTTTTAATTCAAAAATGAACAAACATATTTGGTCCCTAGTTTCAGGTACTTGTCTTATGTTATGAAAATATATACAGAAAAGCAAAATATTGTTTCCCTAAGGAAACAGCACCACCGTCCATCAATTCTTAATTGGGTCTGTTGTTTGAAAAACAGAAGCTATGTATGAATCTGGACTGACTGTCCTAAAAAGTATTACATTAGCATTTTTGAAAAATTGTCCTCTAGCTGACACTTGATCCTTTAACCTTGGGAATGGTGAGGAATTGAGCAGCTTCCTTTGGGACCACAAACATGATTCTTTAAAGTCCTTTGTCTGTTGTCCAGTTGAAGCCAAGGACATGGGCAGTCATTTAGTTGGAGACTGCACACTGCAGCAACTGTCTGGCTGCTTGATAAACACTTAAGTAGCACAAAGGATTTCTGTTGACATGCCTGGGCCTATCCCACCAGTGACCACTGTCAGCACTTCTGTTCTTTTGTGGGCTGAATTCTGCTTAACTTATTATCAAGAATAGTGATACTTGTGTACACTTAAGTGTCATCATCTTGTCTTCTGTTTTGAATTCAGTAGTTTGTTCAGGAATACCTCTTTCGTTAATAGTATCAGTACTTTCCATGATTTTACAAAAGTAAAAGAAACGTGTGAGTACACACTGTAAGCTGTAGTTGATTCGATACTTTGTTTCCTTTATTTATTAGCTTTATATAGTATACTTACCTCATTACATTCATTCAAAGAAGTTCGTTCATCTTTACACCCGGTTTATTTGATGTGAGGTCTCGGGGGCAAGATCTTGTCCTGCAGCATCAGAGAAAAGACAGGCACCAAGTCTGGACGAGGCATCAGCCCATTGCAAGACACACCTGGGTGAGAGTCACCTATTAACTTAATGTGTGTCTTCAGCAAACTGGAGATAAAACAAATAACAATGCACGCATACAGAAGAAGTTTTAAACTCCACACAGACTGTGACTGAGCTGAGGATTTGAACCATGAGTGAGCAGCACCACAAATCCTAAATGTATGCAAGTTAGCTTAAGTGGTAACATATTAAATTTGCATGGTGTGTATGAGAGCATTTGTAGTTACGAACTGGTAACTCCTTCTTGGTTGATTTCTGCCTTAAGCTGTATGCTGCCCCTCACTCCCCTGATTTGAAATAATGCAACCAAAGCAAAAAAAGTTTTATAATTTTAGTTCTGTTTCTGGCTCACATAGTCTTTTGCTCCTAACAAAGTCTTTGTCATTTTCTTTATCGCCAAGGTGATTTACCCCAGCATCTTCAAGTGATGATCAATCTTCTTAGATCGGAAGACAGAATTAAACTGGTAAGTAGAACAACTCTCTAAAAATGTACTGGGATAAAAGTCACTGAAAGTATTAATAGTATGGCAAAGTGAAAATAATAGCAGCTTGACTGTGCATTTGTTATATATCCATGCAATGACAACATTTTTCTCAACCTGAGAATTCTTATGTTTTATTTGAAGGTACTTTAATACATCCATTAAATTATGTAAACTACTGTTTATTAGTTTTTAATGCTCTGTGCATGGTGTGATAAAAATATTTTATACAATTGAATAATATATATGTTTGTCTTATGTTTATTGCTGTGTAGGCTGTGCGATTAGAAAGTGCTTGGTCTGACAGAGTCAGGTACATGGTGGTGGTTTATACTAATGGCCGACAGGACACAGAGGAAAATATTCTGCTGGGCATGGACTTCACAAGCAAAGAGAGGTAATAGCAGTCCCCAAATAACATATTTCTGCTCCGTTGAAATATTTGAAAGTCAGGAAGGACTTCTATTATTAGAAGTCAGCTTTGTAGCCTGTATTCTTGATCAGGGCATCATTATGTACTTTTTAAATTACTTAGCTCAGGTAAATATTACGTTTCCTCCTTGTTTGCAAATAGTAATAAGTACTTAGTAATTAGTAAATTCAGAAAATTACAAGTTTTCTATCAAACAAAGAAAGCAAAAGTTCTGTGTGTAAAAGTAGTTAAAAGAATTAAGACTTTTTTCGAAACCAGTTTAGAGAATTATGATGTGATGTAGTCTAGTGTCAAAAGTACTGTAAATGTACAGTATGCTATAGCAGCTATGCAGTTGGAAAGCCTTTTTTTTTTTTAATTCCGTAACATTTAGGGGCGGAGTGGTTGCTCTGAAGATAATGATCTGTTCTGGTATCCCGAAGGTTACCGGTTCGAATCCCCATCACTGCCAAAAAAGATCCTACTCTGCTGGGTCCTTGAGCAAGGCCCTTAACCTTCAATTGCTCCAGGGCACTGTACAATGACTGACCCTGTGCTTTGACCCCAAGGGGTATGCGAAAACGAACAAATTCCTAATACGAGAAATTGTATAAGGTGAAATAAAGAACAAAGAAAAAAAAAACAGTTACAGTGCAAGTAAAAAAAATGCCCTGGTGTAAAGAGATGTATTAAAATAAGATTTTCCCCCATTATGTTTGCTTCTGGTACTATTATTACAGACAGCTGTGGCTTCAAATGGACATGGCCATAAAATCCTATATGAATTGTATCTGAATAATAATAATAATAATAATAATAATTATAATAATTATTATTATTAATTTGGAAAGTTGGTTCTATTTATCGTGTGTTATTTCAACAGATGCTGCACAATTGGAATGGTACTGCCCCTCTGGAGTGACACCAAGATTCACCTGGATGGTGATGGGTAAGATTTATGCCTCTGAGTGATGAGTTTATTTAAGAGCTGGATTTCTGTGGTGGAACATTTCAACCATTACTTAAGGGAAACAATGTTGGAGACTAATTAAAATAATTTTTGGATTTCTGAAATGATGGTATAGAATATAATAGGAACAGTATTTTTGAAAGCATGATTGTAAAGTTGGCAAAGTGATTTTCATTTTGGCATTAAAAGTGAGTTTTCAGTCTTTCCTGTCTTGCAATATATAGCTGTTAAATCAACTTTAAAAGCTTACATGTACAACAAAATTGTTAACGTTGTTAAGTCATAAAGCTAATTTATTGAAACGAATATGACTCTAACTGCCATTATATTAACTAGAATATGGACATGTGATATAGAATAACCTGCACTGTACTCCATATAGCAGCTGATGGGTACATTTTCAAAACCGGGAACTACTCATACTTGAGGTCAATGTACACATGCTAGAAAGTTAAACAAGGTTGTGAGCACTACATTGATCCTGTCCTTGTCATAAATAAAGGAGCAGAAGCTTTTCAAACCAACTTAATACAGTTCAAGGTTGCAGGTAGTTGAAGCTTATCTGGGCAGCATAAAAAAAACTGCAAAATAAGACGGAAGAAAAATTCATTATCCTGTATGCTGAATGTGGGTGGAGCTTGAGTCTTACCCTGCTGTGGTGGGGTGTTCCTGTTTTGTTTGCACCAGGAATTCTCAATTGTCTTCTTTCTCCCACAGAGGCTTTAGTGTGAACACAGCAGGAAGAACACACATCTTTAAGCCTGTGTCAGTGCAAGCCATGTGGTAAGTGCACACCTTTTTGTTTAATGGCAGTTAAGTTAGAATGTTTAAGTGTTCATTTCACTATTTCATTGACTTTTTGATATTTTGCTTTGTTTATTTATCTGTGCTACTCTGGTAATGCAATTTGTTTGTAAAGTAATCTTCTGTTATAATTTTATTTACCTTTGTGATTCTGTTTTAAATGGAAAGTACAATATAAAACACAAATTGCATTATTGTCTTATTAGCTTTAATAGTAGACTCCCTGTTGATACTGAGGTATTTAGTTTGACACTTAAAGCAGTCTGCTCTCTTAGAGAACAGGCTAGCAAAGTAAACCCTGAAGGACCCATAACACACCACAACATGAATTAAGTGGGTTTGGGAGTGAAGTATCCATATCCTGTTAATTCAGTACTAATTTAAGTTGTGTTATGTAAAATTGCATGGTTCAAAAGTTCTTTTGTAAGTTTTCTAAATGTAAACCTGAAGATGTTGAGAAAAACCACAATAAAGTCTATTATGGAGTTTTTTGGTCATGTTTAACGTCAGATTACAAATTTATCCTCACTGTGTGTAATTGTACTTCACAGAATACTTGAACTGGTTTGTAGTGCCACATGGTGGTAAAGTTTATGTAACTGCAGATATGCTGCCTTATTGTGCTTTTCATCTATAGTGCTGATACAATACCTAGTTTCTATTTTTTAAATTAGTTATCTCATAGTTATTTTAAATAAAAATACTCTTAAGTTTAATATAAATTAACATAAAGTCTTTTCCACAGGTCTGCTTTGCAGATTCTCCACAAAGCCTGTGAGATTTCCCGACGGTACAACTATTATCAGGGCAGTGTAGCTCTTACATGGATGAGCTACTATGAAAGTTGTATCTCTTCTGAGCAGAGTTGCATCAATGAGTGGAATGCCATGCAGGATTTGGAATCCACTCGGCCAGACTCGCCTGCTATGTTCGTTGACAAGTATGTTTTATCTTTTCTTTTGTCTATAACTGCATAAAATGTCTGTAAGTCCTTACAGCAAAGTGGCTATGATGATTTATGACAGAGCTTTCTTCCCATTTAAATTATGCCAAGTTACAAAAATGTTCCAAAGATAATTCTTGTATAGCAGGGTTTATTTATTTATTTTTGTTTTTGTTTATCTTCATTTTGCTTTAAGTAATTTGAAAATATAAATGGCATGGTTGGATAATTATCTCAAACTGCCTGGAGATTTCAGAAATTTGCTGTTCATTTGTTCATGTATTTAACAACATTTTAATTAAAGTTAATCTTTCTAATGATTGTAGAGTTACATATGACATATAATGATTGGGTAATTAGTTTAATACTTTATAAGTAACTGGCTCAGCTAGAATAAAAATCCTTAAAAAAAACTGCTGTTTCATAAACTATAATCAGGCTTCAGCTTCTTAATTAACAGAATTTTATATACAGAGATTATAAAGACTTAAAAATAATAAGCACTTGATTTTTCTTACTTGATTACATTGCTTCTTGTACTGTTACCATGTAGACTGTAATGTAGAGCAGATAGCACTGTAAGAAGTGTCATTTCATTATACCCCTTAGACCCACAGAGAGAGAGAGAACAGAGCGTCAAATTAAAGCTAAACTCCGGAGCATCATGATGAGCAAAGACCTGGAAAATGTGACTTCTAAGGAGGTAAACGTTTCAAGAGCAATATTAATTCCCAAGTTCTGGAACTTAGCTGCCCAAATATATATTCTTTTTTTTATGAAATTTTCTTTTCTCTTTATCATTGCTGATGCTTTTTGTAGATACGCAATGAACTGGAGCAGCATATGAACTGTAACCTCAAGGAGTACAAGGAATTTATTGACAATGAAATGCTGCTGATCCTTGGGCAAATGGACAAGGCCACACTGATTTTTGATCATGTGTATCTGGTATGTTTTTGGACCAGGCCAAAACTCTCATTTAGAATTTGCTTTGGTCAGTCTGTTTCTGTTGCTATGAATAATAAATATATGCCTTTTGACATTTTCACTCATTTTATAATTGAAACCAATTTTTATCATACACCTTGGGAATTTAGTCTATATATACACAGTATATTAACAATCAGCACTCAAACTCTGTGGTTGAATTTCATATAGCAATTGGAATTCTTGAATTCTTTACAATTCTCTATTTGAAAAACTTAGCCCTGCAGAAGTAATATGGTAGTGTGTGAGATATTATTTTCTTTATTATTTTTATTATGTAAACCCCACTGTTAAAATGTGTTGTATTCTTCATCCTTTTATCTTAAATATTTTGTTTGGCATTCATGAATTTCTGGATTTAGGTTTTTTTTCTTTTGGTTATTATGTTTTTATTATCAATTCTCCTGAAACATTGAAACAAGCAAATTGTTTGTATCATTGACCTCATAATCTCCAGGATATCAAAATACCATTTTTTCCCCCATTTTGTATTGGAAGTATTTCATTTTGTTGACTCTAGTACTTAAGTGTTTCACTCAGTGTGTATAAGATTAATAGGGATAACACCAATGTTGTTTTCTGCTAGTTCCTGAGACAGCAAAATGTGAAAAGTGATGTATCTTGTTTTTTTGCCATTTTTTTTACAGGGATCTGAGTGGAATGCCTCCAACTTAGAGGAACTGCAGAGCTCAGGGTAAATGATGTTTGCCAGACCTGTATTTTATGAAAGAAAACATACTGTTATTTGGAATTTAATTTGGAAAAAAATATAAAGTTTAATTTTTAAAGATGTTATTAATAAACCTTATTTTCTCATTTGTCAGAGTGATAAAAGGCTTTGTTGACAAGCACTGAAGCTTACAATATGAAAATATATAATTATTATATCTAAGTACATTATCCTTAAATCTTTAACTGTCCCATGTGTATATTTTTATTCTTATTTTAGTGTTGGCTACATACTCAACGTAACTAGAGAAATTGATAACTTTTTTCCGGGCTTGTTTTCATATCACAACATACGAGTGTATGATGAGGAAGCCACTGATCTTTTGGCCCACTGGAATGACACCTACAACTTCATAGTAAAAGCAAAGTGAGTACAAGCTTGTTGGTCAGGGCACAACTTACACTGAGAAAATGGCAATTTGAGCAGAATGCCGATAAAGATCTAATTATATGTCATATTTATGTCACAATTTTGAATACAAATTGAAACAAAATGTGACGGATCAACAGAAACACTGGAAAAATTAAAAATATCTCCAGCTATTTTGGTTTATTTAATATTTGCTGAGTACGTGTTAAATAATGCAAAGAGCATTTTAATTTTTAGCCTTTGTCAAAATTATTAGTCAGATTGAAGAATCTTGATGACTGTAGTTTTGTAGCATTTAGTCAGCATTAAGTTTTTCAGCAGTTTGGGCAACAGTAGCTCTTCTGTGGGAGCAAACCAGGTGGACTAGCCTTCACTCTCCATGTGCATTAATGAGCCTTGAGCACCCATGGTTTACTGGACAATTTTGCCCCTGCTAAAGTCCCTCAGATCCTTATGCTTGCCCATTTTTCTTGTCTCCAAAACATCGCCTTCAAGAACTGACAGTTCCAGATGCCCTTTAAATGAGAAAATTACTATTATTCACTTCACCTCTCAGTGGTTTTATTGTTGTAACTGATGTGTGTATAATTCTTCTTTTGGAGCAAAATACTTGATATAGTAAAATTCTTACTTGAATGTCTGATCAACACGGAACACACAGACGTGCTTTAGTGCTATGATAAGCAAGAAAGTATTAAAGTACAGAACTTCATGTCATTGAATAGAAACACAAATCAGCTTACCTGATGCACTCTTTACTTCTGTGACAGGGAAGGTCCAATTTTACACTCTGGCATCGGTTATACAGCTGATTGAAGTAATTAACTATGGCTGGTATTTTTGTATCTCAAATTAAAATGCTGTATATAAGACACATTTAGTTAAGATTGGTGAACTAATATAATTGTAGATAGCTAAATAATTATTATACAAAGAGCATTGAAGTGTTTCAAATATTAATTACCAAAACCTATACATTTTTATTGTCAGTTGTTGAATTATAATTGTTTTTCTTCCTTTCTTCTCTCACCAGAAAGAACCATTCAAAATGTCTTGTTCATTGCAAGATGGGTGTAAGCCGTTCAGCATCTACAGTCATAGCCTATGCTATGAAAGAGTATGGGTGGTCGTTAGAAGTAGCATACAACTATGTCAAACAGAAGCGAAGCATTACACGTCCAAATGCAGGCTTCATGAGACAGCTGGCAGAGTATGAAGGAATCTTAGATGCAAGGTAATGTTTTTTTTGTTTTTTTTTTATATAAACAAATTTGAATTTGCTATAAAAGTATGTACAAGTTTCAGTAACCTGCTCCTGATAACTAACATTAAAATTTATTGACAGTTATTTTGTGTGTGTATAAATATATGTATGTGTATATATCTACAGTATGTATATATGTGTGTATGTACTGTATGTATGTATGTGTATATATATATACAGTGCATCCGGAAAGTATTCACAGCGCATCACTTTTTCCACATTTTCTTATGTTACAGCCTTATTCCAAAATGGATTAAATTCATTTTATTCCTCAGAATTCTGCACACAATGACAATGTCAAAAAAGTTTACTTGAGGTTTTTGCAAATTTATTAAAAATAAAAAACTGAGAAATCACATGTACATAAGTATTCACAGCCTTTGCTCAATACTTTGTCGATGCACCTTTGGCAGCAATTACAGCCTCAAGTCTTTTTGAATATGATACCACAAGCTTGGCACACCTATCCTTGGCCAGTTTGGCCCATTCCTCTTTGCAGCACCTCTCAAACTCCATCAGGTTGGATGGGACGCGTCGGTGCACAGCCATTTTAAGATCTCTCCAGAGATGTTCAACTGGATTAAAGTCTGGGCTCTGGCTGGGCCACTCAAGGACATTCACAGAGTTGCCCTGAAGCCACTCCTTTGATATCTTGGCTGTGTGCTTAGGGTCGTTGTCCTGCTGAAAGATGAACCGTCGCCCCAGTCTGAGGTCAAGAGCGCCCTGGAGCAGGTTTTCATCCAGGATGTCTCTGTACATTGCTGCAGTCATCTTTCACTTTATCCTGACTAGTCTCCCAGTTCCTGCCACTGAAAAACATCCCCACAGCATGATGCTGCCACCACCATGCTTCACTGTAGGGATGCAATTGGCCTGGTGATAAGCGGTTGCTGTTTTCCTCCAAACGTGACGTCTGGCATTCACACCAAAGAGTTCAATCTTTGTCTCATCAGACCAGAGAATTTTGTTTCTCGTGGTCTGAGAGTCCTTCAGGTGCCTTTTGGAAAACTCCAGGTAGGCTGCCATGTGCCTTTTACTAAGGAGTGGCTTCCGTCTGGCCCCTCTACCATACAGGCCTGATTGGTGGATTGCTACAGAGATGGTTGTCCTTCTAGAAGGTTCTCCTCTCTCCACAGAGGACCTCTGGAGCTCTGACAGAGTGACCATAGGGTTCTTGGTCACCTCCCTGACTAAGGCCCTTCTCCCCTGATCGCTCAGTTTAGATGGCCGGCCAGCTCTAGGAAGAGTCCTGGGGCCTCATGTATAACGCCGTGCGTAGAACTCGCACTATAACATGGCGTAAGCACAAAAGCCAAAATGTGCTTACGCACAGAAAAATCCAGATGCAGGAATCTGTGCGTACTCCAACTTCCACGTTCTTCCGCTATATAAATCCCGATCAGCGTTAAACTAACACTCGTGCACGCGCTTTATGTAACGCCCCAACTCCTCCCAGAATTACGCCTCTTTGAATATGCAAATCAATGTAAATCACCCTTAAGCTCAGCCTTCTGTGAAAAGACAATGGGAAAAGCACGAGGGAAAATATAACGATTTCAGCGAATACCAAGTGGAGGCAAAGGAAAAATATACTATTTGTTTAATTAAACCGTGGTATAATCAACAAAAGGAAGTTGATCGAGTGAGATAGCGTGTTGGAGAAACTTGAAAGCTCAGATATCAGTCGCTGTGAAAAGGCGAGTCGTAGCCTACCATCTGAGTGTCATATGAAAGCTTTTTAGGGTACAGAGGAAAAAAAAGGCACAGTGGTGAAAAAAGCACTTCAATCTCGAAATTTCCACTTTAATCGCGTAGTTTATTTTGTCATTAAAGTAGAACATCATAAACGTGATCTTAAAATCATTTACTTAACCAGTTTCTCAAATCACATCGTAATTAAAGTAGCACGTTAAATGCTTTGTTTTGTATTTGATCTTCTATGTGATCTATATGTGTGAATCACTACTTGCTTCTTAAACCGGCTCTCTTCCTCCGACTGTACACATAATCCATTACATTTGTGATATTACAGCTCTCTGAATAACTAAAATACTGATATGTATACGTGATATCATTAAGAGTTAAAGCACGTTATTAAACATGGGTTTTACAGCGCAGCGATTGTGCACGACCATCGATGAAATTATTTATTACAGCAGTACTCAGGGGCGGCTCTAGGTTTGTGGTGGCACTGGGCAGAAAAAGAATCGGTGGCTCCTTCACCCGCCAATGTCAGTGAGGTAGCTTATGCACGGCGGATGGCCACGTCCGTTGCAGACACTAGCCGCCTCGTGCTCATGACACAAGCATTTAACTTTTGTCGAAATTTGCCGCTGCATTTTTAGCGTTGTCGTTATTTTCTCTTTCTGTTTTATATTCAATATGTATTGACGTGGCCGCCCATGCAGTTCTTGCTTTTCTTTCTCCAAGTAACCGATTGCCACACAATCAGCTCTGTAATAGATGTTAAGCCATCTGTAAACTTAGAGCACGGTTTCTTTAAAAAGTTTAAGGAACATAGAATAATTAAACATGTACTACGAAGATATTTCAATCCTTCACGCCAATCCCAGTGAAGAATATAGATTATTTAAATGAAGTTAAAGTTTTACCTGTATAATATAATAAACATATTTTGCTGCATTTCATCTTAAAAATGATATTGTCATCATATGTAAATACGCACTTTATAAAGTGGCTCAGGTTGTGCAATATTATAACTGTAGTACAAGCTTACAGTGAGGTAATTGTACTTCTAAGTACAAACAGTTCTACAAGGAGCAGTGATTGAGTGCGTTTATAGTTCTTGGGATGAAACTGTTTCTGAACCGCAAGGTCTGTACAGGAAAGGCTTTAAAACGTTTTGCCGTGGCTGAGACAGTGTGTCCTTGAAGCTGTATACCGATAATTCTCTTTCCGAACAGCTGCTGCTGTGATTCACACTCAGATACAGTGATATAAATACTCCGAGTGCTGCAGTGAGAGTAATATGGAAAAAGATGATCCGCTGTGGCAACTCCTAACGGGAGCAGCTGAAAGAAGAAGGTGCAGTGAGAGTAACAACGCTAAAGCAGTTATGGTATTTGGAATACTATGGCTATTCCCTGGACCAATATATTGTTACAAGTTAACTACAATCAGATGCATTACACTAATAAACAATATGCAGTTAGTTTCTGTGTATTTATAAAGCCGCGTCAGGAAAATAATGAGTAACCACACAGGAACAGTAGCACTGCTTTGACGCTGGGTGCCGCCAGTCTGCAAAACTGAGTGGAGAACTTGTGTACGACAAGGTATGAGGTACCGTGGAAAAGTGCGTGGCTTTACGCCAAGTGTAGGTTTTATACATCGCGATTTGAACGTGGAAAAGTTCTTACGCAACATTTCTGTGCGTACGCACCGTTTATACATGAGGCCCCTGGTGGTTTCGAACTTCTTCCACTTACAGATGATGGAGGCCACTGTGCGCATTGGGACCTTCAAAGCAGCAGAAATTTTTCTGTAACCTTCCCCAGATTTGTGCCTCGAGTCAATCCTGTCTCTGAGGTCTACAGGCAATTCCTTTGACTTCATGCTTGGTTTGTGCTCTGACATGAACTGTCAACTGTGGGACCTTCTATAGACAGGTGTGTGCCTTTCCAAATCATGTCCAATCTACTGAATTTACCACAGGTGGACTCCAATTAAGCTGCAGAAACATCTCAAGGATGATCAGGGGAAATAGGATGCACCTGAGCTCAATTTTGAGCTTCATGGCAAAGGCTGTGAATACTTATGTACATGTGCTTTCTCAGTTTTTTTATTTTTAATAAATTTGCAAAAATCTCATGTAAACTTTTTTCACATTGTCATTATGGGGTGTTGTGTGTAGAATTCTGAGGAAAAAAATTAATTTAATCCATTTTGGAATAAAGCTGTAACATAAAAAATGTGGAAAAAGTGATGCGCTGTGAATACTTTCCGAATGCACTGTAGGTCTGTTTTCTTCATTTTGGGATTCTTTTATTTACGATAATGTTGAGTATTTCTATTACTCTTTGTTTTTGATCGTTATGCTCTGTGTGGGGGGTCCCACAGTTCCTGGCGGTTTGTTTCGAATGTGCTAACCTTAACCTCAGATCTTCTGAATACTTTCTGGATGTACTGTATATATATATATATATATATATATATATATATATATATATATATATATATATATATATATATATATATATATATATATATATATATATATATATATATATATATATATATGCTGAGAATCGATTAAAAAATTGTAATTGTGAAATTAATACATAAATCATGAAGTAAATACACACTGAATCACAAATTGAATGTAGAATCAATGTAAGGGAATTAAAAAAATACTGGCATAGTTTAAACAGTGTTAAACATTTTCACCATTTGCCCTTTCTATCTGCAGGTGACTGCCATACTACAGTATTTCATGAGGTCACCAACTTATTTCAAATGGTAGCATTAGTGATGTAAAAATGACTTCCATTTATGTAGAGTTCTTCTGGAGTAAATTTTAAAATTATTTAAAAGTTATTGTTTGATTTGTATATTTTATTATTCCTAAGAAAAAAGGGAAATAATATTCATTCATTAATGTGTTAATATGTTCCAGTTTAGTCCCTCATAGTGTTATAGGAAGATGGAGGTTTTGTAGCACCACTGGATGCAAGGCAGAAATTAATCAAAAAAAATTAGTCCTTCACAGGAAATGCTTATACTAACACATACAAGCACAGGAAAATTTAGAGTTGCTTTATAACCCATCATCATTGAAATTGTGTTAAGCTTATTTCTATACTTTTCTTTGCTTCTTTTAGCAAACAGCGGCACAATAAATTATGGCGTCCTGACTCTGATTCAGAAATGACGGATGGTCAGCAAGCCTCTTTGCAACTTGATGAGGCTGGTGAAAACCCATCTGAGTTTACAATTAGACCACCTGATGAGCTGTGGGATGTAGATGGAGCAAGACCTTCACCAAGTAGGACAATAGGTGTTGAAGTGGATCCTGCTGATCCACCCAATTATAACTATTACTTCAGGAGACTGTCTGATTCTGCATTGGACAGTGAACCTTCTACCCCTGTGCGAGCCCCACCACTACTAGACATGGATCGAGTTTATATTGCAATTGAAGATGTTGAAAGAGACGCACTGCTAGATGATGAGCCGTTTGAAGGTAGAGAGTGTTCTCTACATCATTTTGCTGTTGCCAGTGAAGGTACAGCTGCTCAGACATGTCGATTGGAACCATTAGAAGCTGAAATTCGTAGGAAGCTGGATTTTGGCACTGTAGAGGAAGAGGATGAAGAGGAGGCAGAAGCAGAGGTTGCTTTGTTAATGGAACCACAACGTGAAGGGGGAAACATTGGTGAAGGTGAGGAGAGTAGTGCACATGTCAAAGAAGATATACAGGCGCTCCGCTGCTCTTCCATTGAAGAACAAAACAGGCTTAACAACAAAAATTCAAACAATAACAACAGTCTCAGTAGCAAACGGAGCTTTCAAGAAGGGTCTGACGTGAGTAAGACAGCCACTATATTTCCCTAATAGAGTAGCAATTATTTATTGGGTAACACACTTTATGACCATTTATCTTTTATTATTTTTTCCAATGGTTCATAAATACATATTTTGTACATGTTTAAATTTGTATATTCTCCTGGCATTTATTTTTAATCAGTATCTGTGCACAGAGTTTTGAGTATTATTAAGAAGAGGCATCAGATATTGGCAATCATGACTGAAGCACAAGTAAGATTGAAAGGCGTTTGTTCAATGTGAACGTTTCCCTTGTCCAAACATAACTTTTGTTTTCTGTGCTCTCACCACATATTTGTTTTTGTCTGTTTCCTCTTTTTCTTATATTTTAGGACAGTGCTAACATCAGAAGTATCCACAAAGTCAAGCCTTTATATTGGGTCTGTACAGAATGCATGCCTTCCCCTAGCCATCTGTGCTGTGAATCCATGAAAACCAACCATTCTCAGAGCCTTAACCCAGTTCAACAGAGTGGCAATTGTACCTTGGGGAATCCTGTAATGCGTCCCTTGTCAGGTGTGGTTAAAAAGTCATTGGGAAACTGTGCTATCTGTGGTATTACTGCATCAGAATCCTTTTTGAAAACCTGCCATCAAAAGGTGGATCCAGTAAGCTGTGATGGCTTTATTGAGAATGTGCAGGCACGCTGGGAGTCTAGTTTCTTGACAAAAATTGGAGAACTTAATGAAAAAAAGAATATCAAAGACCTTAAACTGCTTAAAATCAGTCTAGAGGAAGAAAAGCCTATGGTGGCTAGCTATTTAATGCAACATCAGGAATCCATAATTCAGCTTCAGAAAGCTGGCTTGGTCAAGAAACACGCTAAAGAGCTAGAAAAGCTGACCAACATAGCAGTGGAGAACAGCAAAGCATCAGCTCAACTGAGAGATGGTGAACATATGGATTTCACTTCTGAACATGAGAGTCTTCTGACAGGAAGCCAGAAAGACGTACAGGCTGATTTTGTCAGTAAGGTGTGTGAAACAAATCAGCAGCAGACTTCTACACCACATTCTGGCCAACCAAGTACCCCCCTGTGCCTGACTAGAGATCTCCTGAAGACTGTGGGTGGACAGACTCCTACATCTTCTCCCTATGGCTCAACTTTGACTCGGAGCTCTAGCAGTGATAGCATTCATAGCATACGAGGAAAGCCAGGTCTTGTCAAACAGCGTGCTCAGGAGATAGAAGCCAGGCTTCGTCTGGCTGGACTCACTGTGTCTTCCAGGCTGAAGCGATCCAACTCCCTGGCCAAGCTGGCCATCCTCAACTTTTCTTCAGATGACCTTTCTTCCATTGGTTCCTCTGCAGAATCTAATGTCACCTTTTTAAGTAGGTCAGCATCCAGCAAAGATAGTCGCAGCTGGCAGCTAAGTAGTGTCCAGCGCGAGACAAAAAAAACATTTATGAGCAGCTTCTTAAAATCACCTCTTGAGGTCAGCACCTTCAGTCCTGGTAGCTGATGTTCTAATATAAATTTGAGTTTTAATGAGCATGATGGTTAGGTACAACAAGAGTTTGCAAACTTGAAATGTAATTACAGGAAGAATACAAAGATTAAAAATTATGCATTATGTGTAAATAATTTCACAAGGTATTTAAAAAGAAGAATCTCTAAATACTGTTATTTATAAGTAGTTATGGACATCAAGGATTTCACATGGAGGTGATTGTCTTTAAAGTGACTATAATAGAATAGTGGGGCCCTCTGAAGCCGCTGTGAAGTTCACAATGCGCACGTGATGTGTGTAGTTTTTATTAGTGATGTTCTTTTAATTTAACCAGCTGTGAACAGTGCAAGATTGGGCATGGTGATTTATGTCAAGATTTTACCTGCTGTAAAAATATAGGTATGTCAAATATAATATACTCCAAAACTTAAACAATACATACAGGAACTGTGACATAACCTCCGTTGTAAATACAGTTGGAGGTAAATCATTGTCTTGAGAAGCATGGGTTTAATCAGCTTTGATAGGTCTCATGCTATGCCAATGTGTGGAAGGATAGATTACATAGGGCTAAATGAATGTACAGTATACGCTGCTGCTTTCAGTTTCTGAATGTATTCATAAATGGTATAAAGTTTAGAGAAGAGTGTCTGGCTTGCAGGAGCCCAAGAGAGTGAGACTAGCTGTACTGTATCATGTGCCACTATCATCACAGCTTCATATCTGTAATGGGGCTGGTAGCTTGAAGGTTTTGAAATAAGCTACAGTTAAAGAAATCTTATTACCTAATGTGTTCAGGTTGGTTTGGTCTCTGATCAGTTGAAATTAAATAATGCAGCATCCAGTGATACATTTTCAAATGCATAAAAGCCTCTTCTGTGACCAGTGGCAAACTGAGATCAGACGTGCTCGATCATTTTTCTTTTACTATTTTGATTTTCATCCACTGACCCTTAGTAGCTGACAGCTCTCTCTACCTCCATTATTTCACCAGTGTGGTGCTAGTCTTATTTTTCAGGAAAATAGATCTACTGTTTACTGTGCTTCAATCACTAAATCACAAGCTCTTCAAGAAGTTTAGTTAAAATGGTTATGGAATATTTGTGGAAGGGTTATATACTAAGTCATAAGTAGAGGTCCACTACTTCAAGGGTGTTTGCCACTTGAGGAGTAAACAACCTATGAAACAGTTCCAGCAGATAATGAGTCTTTCTAGGATTGTTTGTTTAAGCAAATTATGTGGAATATTTATCTATTGATGGATTGAAACTGATAATTTTTTCACTTTATGTTGAACCTTTGAAGTCCAAAAAACTACATACATGGACATGTCATCAGACCAGAACTGGAATGAAAGAAATATTTTGGAATGTCTTGAAGCTCTTTTGAGTTAAAGATGTGTTGCTACACATACTTTTGAAATTTTAGCTTATACATTTTTAAAATTCACACTACCCTGACTGTGAATGTGAAAAGCTGCTCCACCACATAGTCAAGCATTTGGTGTGCTTTTACTTAGCACAGTCTTTCCTCTACTTTAAGTAGGCTCTGTACTTCTTTGTCTTATTGCACATCTAAAATGCCAAACCAGAGATTACATGATTTTATTAAATTCTTTATTTTTGTCACCCCAGCCTCAATTATTGTATAGTTTAATTTTATTAACACATTCCCCTCTCCTATTATTTGTGGTGGAATACTTTTCCTGAGGCAGAGATAAATTAGTTCTATGACCATTTTTTTCCCTTTTCATGAAAATAGACTTGGTTTTTCATTTGTTGAGCTAGTTAAAGTTTGCTATGCCTTCTGTTAGTCTGGCACAATTTTATGTATCGATTACTCATTCCTCCCATAAATTGCTATACTCTTATTAAACTTTCACCTGTTCTAAATTATATAAAAGTAATAGGAACCAGAAACACAATGTATGTACTTTATGAACTATGGCAGTTCTAGCTTTGCTTTAATTGTGTTTTACCATCACTAATGTTCATTGTCTTAATGGGATGTTCACCTTATTCACTATTCTTACAATCTGGTGAAATATGCATTTTATGCCCAGCATATTATCCTCTGTAGTCAAGCTTGGAGAATTCAAAAGACAGAGGACCATTGTAATTTGCACTTTTCAGTGTGGTTGTATCACTGCTTTAGCTAGTACGGCAGATTTTTTTAGGCAATGTAGGGCATTTAGGGTCCTCTGAATAATTCTGAATGTTTGGCACAAGTCTGAACTTTTGTCATTGATCGATTGTTCAACAAGTCCTCCCTTTAATGAACGTTCATCTTATTTATGGCTTAGTGAGTCAATCTAAAGGAGTGAACAGGTACAAAATTATGCTGCTTTAGAGGCAAGAGTAATGACATGCAATTTGGTCTGTCATGTGGTACTCATAATAGGACACAAATGGGTGGTGGAACTTGTGAAGATGGTAGAATTATTACTTTTAAGAAGTGATTTATTGTTTAAATACACTTGTTGAATCACTGTACTGTACAAGAAAGTTCTTAAGCTTGCTGTATGTTGAACTTTTTTCATCTCACTATTCTGAGTCTTATTACATTATTGTACGTCTGTGTATATAACGCAAGCCTCTCCATGGACTTTTTGATCACAGTTGACTGTTTTGCTATTGCGCCACCAGGCAGATCTGTGTATGTGCATGTGTATGTATTGTATCCCAAACAGAAAATACAAGCTACCCATGATTATCAAGTATACAAATGAAACTGTCCCATCATCCAGTAAGCAGCATTCCTAACTGAAAATTAGTGAAGGAAAGTGCATCAGTATTTAAATATTTTCCAGAGGTATTCAGTTAGACTGGAATAGATAATTTAATTTTATTTTTCACTGTGTATACATACATATATAGTATATACATTTATGTATATATGTGTATGTATAAATATATAATATAATGTGTGTATGTGTAATATATATGCACACTAGTATAAAAATGTTAGATCATGTCAAATTGAGCAGGCTATAATAAAAAAATCTTGTAAATTTGTGTGAGTGTGTGTGTATAATGTGTTTGTGTATCTGTTTATATATTTGTGTATGTATATATAAATATATATGTGTATAGCAGTATATATATATATATATGTGTATAGTAATATATTAAATTATAACAAAATGAGTTTATTCATATGTGTATATATAATTGTTTTTATATTCATTTTGAGTTTGTAAACACAATCCATTTGTCCATATATCATATTTTTTATGTACAGGATATGTTTGTTCACTGTGTCTGTATGGCTGGGTGTACGGCTGAGCACATGCAATGTAAACGATATATCTGAACCTGGTGGAATTCTGCTATAATGCATTTTTTATGCAATATTGTCTCCACCTAATTGCTGTATTAGACTAATTGTGACAGTTATGTGTTTGGTCAGGTTATGATTGTACATCTAGGAAATTTCTGTCAAAATGTTACCTGTAAACGTCACAGGTTTGTTCTCATTATAAAAATAACACAAGCACAGATCTGGCCTTCACAATTCTCCAGTCCCCTCTGTTCACTGATGTAGCAGATAGTAAGTAGGCATTGTCTGTTTTCACAAATCTAATTCTGTACTCTGCAGTATGATGGTGTTTGTTTGTTTGTTTGTTTGCTGCTGACTTTTTCCCCAGTTTTTTTTATGGCATTTTTTAATATATTGTATCAATACACAAGTGCCTTAAATCCATACTGTCATCAACATTGTGCATAGTTTATATAACCATAATCATTGGTGCACTTTTCTGGCAAGAGAGTCAAAGATGAGGAGGGTGGGACACATGAATGATGGCCCTGTTATATCTGAGAAAGTAAGCAACAGAGTTTTTATTGCTTTTATTTTCATTGGTGGTCTAAGGAGTGGGAGGATAGGCAATTGAAAGTTGGCCTCACTTACATTATAGTGTAGTATCTGCCACATTTGTTCCTAAACATTAGTTAATAATTGCTACTAAACCCACAAGCTAATACTTGCCAATCAACAGCTCTTTTGCTTAATGATGATACTGTTACATTTTCATCAGATATCAGAAAGTGACCAAAGCTATCTGAAGGAGCTAATGCAGAAGACTCCAATATCAAATGACAGATTGGATATTTGGTCTTGAGGTTTGTAGCTTTCCGCGTTGGGGGAGATGTACTGTACCAGGAAGGAAATAAAATGTAATTTGCACAAGTCAAGGATCAGCACTGTCCCCATGTGGCCAAAATGACTGCAGTTTTTATCACTGCATCTTTCAGGAGCCCCAAGAGGAAAAGTAAATTGTATCATTGGTAACTTTTTTATGTTTAGTTTTGTTATTTTTTTTTTTTTTTGTGTGTGTCTTGATGTTTTAATGTAATTTTTGATTTTATATTTATGTATGCAGTAAATTGTTTTTGTACTGTACATTTACTGTACTTTGAATGCATATTGCACTTTTTTATATTTGTTAAAATGTACTGTATGTGTTTATTATTAAATAAACTTTTTCATTCTGTAATTACCTAATGTTTAAATGTATTATTTACTCAACCCATGCCTACAACTATAAGTTTCAAAATGTTTTCCGATTTCTGTTAGAAATATGTCAATGTTATATTCGTCGTATTAATTGCTTTAGCTAGGAAAGATGGCCTAGTGGTATAAGAACTGGACTGGGAAACCCAAGGCTGTTGTTTCAGATCCACTCTGTGACCCTGAGAAATTTCAAATTGTAGAGAAAATGAAGCAACTGCATGGTGTTCACCCTTGAAAGGTACAATTTATAATGAAAAAGTAAAAATGCAATAATTTACTAGTAATTTAATGCAGAAAAAGTAAGAAAATTCATAGCAAATAGTTATAGTTATTTGCAAGGTGAAGATGACATCTCTGTATCTGAGTTTGTAAATATGCCATCTAAAAACCTAAAGGTTAACAGGCATCATGTGTATAATTTGTAAGTGTTCTCCCTCCTTTGCCAGTGTATGTCCTTTCATCACTTTATAGTTAAATTCTAACTAAAATAAACTAACGCACATTAGCACATAACTTCAAATAACGTGAAGGAATCTCTTCACATAGAAACAACTTGCTCCTTCTGCTTCTCTTGTTGTTCTTGTGCTTTCTTGAACTGTCATTCTTTTGCACTTTTTTACTTTTAATTAATTAATTCATTCATTCATTCATTCATTCATTACATTTATATAGCGCTTTTCTCAGTACTCAAAGTGCTATCCACACAGGGAGGAACTGGGAAACGAATCCACAGTCTCCTTACTGCAAAGCAGCAGTACTACCACTGCACCACCTTTTTTCCTTTTTAAATTTAAAAACAAATTGTATGTGAAAAAACTCCTATCAGAATATTTTTGAGTCATTCTTTCATAGATATCCTGGATAAAGACTACAGTATATACAATTCTCTTTGGGAATTTTATATAATAATAATTTATTTATAAGCCACATTTTATAATGAATGCAGGACTACCGGAAAGTGCTTTTCAAGAATTATAGTACAATAAAAAACATATACCAGTAAATTGTTATTGCAGTTATATAAAAATATTAATCATTTATAAAATGCAGAAAATAGAGACATATAATAGAATAATTTAAAAGTTTCTAACCAATAAATGTTAATGTAGTATAGTTATTTATTGTTTGCAAAAGCTATGTCATGATTATAAAGGCAGAGAGAAAAAGAAAAACCCCATCCATCCATCCATCCTCTTCCGCTTATCCGAGTATGAAAGAAAAACCCCAAAGAATATAAATATCTGAGGGCCGACTATCCTTGACAGTTCAATAATGCAAAGACTTGTCTACCTCAGCCAGAATAACAGCCCATCCAATTCTCTACATTCTATAAAACATTATCTAAGGCACAATGTGTTATGAAAGCATGGAAGTCTGATGATGCCAGAGTCATCATGGAGAGATTGTTCTGCAAACCCAAGACCCTTTCAAAAGGATCACTGGGTAACTTTGACGTTTGTGGGGGGTGTGGTGGTTGGAGTTGAATTTTGCAGGGTGTAAATGCTGCCTAAAAAGTACATTCTCAAACCCTTATGCTGATGCTAACCTAAAGGTATGCACACACACACACACACACACCTCAAAAGAGTGGTAGAGAACAAAAACACGCAAACATTAGAGAGAAAACCATACATAGCTTAGATTGTTATGCTAATTTAACACGTGAAGGCATGACATCAACAATATCAAACAAGAGTCTTCACTACAGCAGCAACAAGGCAAGTGTCTTGTCAGAGGTGCAGGCTTTACCTCTTCAGCTTGGTTTGTTGAAGTAGTTTAAAGGCTGGATGGTTTGATGATTTCCAATAATTTGGCATTTGATTATGAAGATATTGGTGAGTAACAGTTTATTGTCTACATTTGTATTAAGAACATATTTTTAAACACTTCTCTGGTGCCCTAAGTATTATTCTATTCCTGATCCTGTCTTGGTTCACTCTTAAACCTAACATCACTGACATAACAGTTCTAGCATAAAACAATAGAAATCATTTATAGCAGAAGTTCAGCTTTTGTTATTTAAGAAAATTATTTATTAAGTTAGTTATTAACATGTTAAAATATATTTGAATATATACTTATTTTAATGTAAAATGTAAATTTGAATTTTTGGCTAATTTGACAGCCCTAGTAGCCTTACCATACAGTTTTATTATGTGAACAGCCAATCTAGCTATGCAAAGCAAGAACTAACATAAAGTAATGTTTTAATTGAACTGTTTTTAAGCAAGCTAGTAATGTTTATGAAAATGGCAAACTGCAGACGTGTGTTTTAGAAGCATTTTGATCTGCTCTGCATTTCCTGTCTGATGTATCTAAAGCACCTGTCTCTCTCCTTCTTGAATCCAGAAAGCATTTCTTTAAGCTGCAGAAACACAAGGATAAAATCTTTAAACCAAGCATTCGGATTGGTAATTTATATCGTCATAAATGCAATATGTTTAATTGTGGTTGGCTAGTCAGTGAAAAATGTATTTACAATATGGAAAATGTTTTTCTATTATTTGTGGATAATGAAGTACTTACTGCAGAGCCCCTTAGTGCCTTTTATAAATAATGTTGTAAAATGTTCTCATCGTTTAAGCTGCTAGAATGAGAATAAAAAGTCAAATGAAAACAGCTGGGATTAAAAATATCCTCTGCATTTGTTACAAGCTTTTTTTGATTTTTTTTTTCTTTGTGGAATAGCAGAAGCCATGAAATCACCACTGAACAAGACCTGACTTAATGCCTGACAGAGGGATATTCCAACCATTTGTATTCTTTTGTACTTGTTTACCTCTTTTTAGCAAGTGCTGAGGATTTTATAGTTTATTAATTAGGACAACAGAGCATAGTTGCACTGCCAAATATAGTGATCAAATTATGGAGACATTTTGAGTCTCACATCCTGGCCATGTTGTTAGAAATCATTGGTTATCTAGAATTGTTTAAAGCAGAATGACTTAATAAGGGACAAGACACCAAATATGTTCCAGTTTATGAGCTCATAAGATTGTGTAATGTTTTTAGAGCTTTTTTAGTAGACAAGTCAAACCTAATGAGGATTTAATACTTTAGCCAATCAATCGAAACAGACTTTAAATGTGGAGCTGAGATTAGTGTTATTGGTGAGAAAATGGCTTGGGTGGCATCCTTTACTTGGAGTGGCAAAACATGAACTCAGGCTGCTTCAGTAACAGTGAAAAGTTAATTCTAGTAACCAATCAGGCTTCTAAGTGCAAAGGCGTTGTCTTTTTGTAGCGAGCGAGCTCTCTCTCTCTCTCCGTTTCTGTCATGCTATATTTGCCCTTCCCAAATCTGATCGAAACCCTGACAAAGGCCCAGATCTTGCCACCAAGAAATTTGCTTGGCTGTATAGCAGTGAATGTTACAAGAATGAACTGTAAAGAGTCCTGTGGTGAAATGAAGATGCCAGAGATGAGCCCGATTAGTCACTAAAGGGGCCATCAATTGCCTAAAATGGTTATACTGTATGCTCATAATCCAGTGGCTCCAGTTTGTGTCCCAAAGCTACAAGTGAGGATGGACAACCAAGAAGGTTGACATCCAAACAAATTTCTTGCCAGTGACAATAAGAACATTTCTTGTTCTTAGATCACCAGCAGACACAATGATCCTCCAGGAAAGATCTTTGATACCATGTATATATCATGTGAAATGGGCATATGTTACATAAAACTACGTGGAACAGACAGACCTGTGAACTTCTATTCTGGAGCACGATTTGCATCGGACATAAAGTAGTAAGATAAACAAGAATATGAAAGATTATTTTAACATATGAATTATCTGCTTAGCATTTTTAACAAGCTAGCCATTTTCTTGACTCTCATTCTTCAATGCAGGGTTGCAAATGGCGGAAGTTTATCCTGGTAAGGTGGATCAAATGACCCATACTTGAATGTTGCGCCAGTCCAATTTGGGTCACACATACAGATATATCTGCACCCACAGGTCCATTTAAAGTTACCAGTTCATCTAATAGTTTGATTATGAGAGCAAATTAATGATCTTGACAAAGCCCATACAATCAATCAATCAACATTTATTTATATAGCACATATTCATACAAAAAAATGTAGCTCAAAGTGCTTTACAAAATGAATAGAGAAATAGAAGACACAATAAAAGATAAACATAAGTCAACATTAATTAACATAGAATAAGAGTAAGGTCCGATGGCCAGGGTGGACAGAAAAAAAAAAAAAACTCCAAAAGCTGGAGAAAAAAAATAAAATCTGTAGGGTTTCCAGACCACGAGACCGCCCAGTCCCTTCTGGGCAATCTACCTAACATAAGTCAAACAGTCCTCTTTGTATTTAGGGTTTTCATGGAAAGACCTGATGATGATGGTCACGTAGACTTCTGGCTTTCAGTCCATCAATGTTGGTGCATCATGATGCTTTGAGTAGGTGGTGGTGGCGCAGGCTAAGAACTAAAGACTAGAACAGCATGCAACCAAAGTTCAAACATTGGGAGCGTTCAAATTCCAGGCTTTGTGAAGCCTGCACGTTCCCCTTTTATGTCACTTGGCTTCATCCAGAAACTCCTATTTTCCTCTCACACCCCAAAGGTGAACTGACATATAATTGTATGTTGGCCCATTGTGAATGTGTTTGTGCTAAGATGGACTACAGTTTCATTCAACAGTGATTCCTGCCTTGTACTAGGTAATGCATGCATAGGCTGCAGCACTAAGTGATGATGTGCTGAAAAACCCAGATATGGGAAATAGATGGACGTTGGTGTATGCCTGATATCTATACTTGGTGCCTTCTTCCTGTGACACTCAATACTGCAGGTGTTGTTGTTGTGTATCTGGGAAAGTCAAATATTGATTGTTACCAGGCTGTTCAACATGTTCAGACCCAGCTTGTGCTGTGTAAAGGTTCCCGTTTTGGTTCTGGTTAGTTTTGTTGTATAAGGGAAAATGTATAGGAATAGAGAATCAATAAAGAAAAAGTGAAAACAGTAAATTTAGGGTCACTTTTATCATAGAAAGCATTAAATGAAATAACAGGTTTGTTGTTTGGGATCAAAATGACAGAAGAAAATGTAATAATGGGTTGAATAAGATTGAGAATACACTGCTAAACACTCAGGAGGTGTCCCCCCTCTCACACCTTGTGGGTCTTTGGGCAAACTATTTATCTCCACTTGTTTTATTGATTTCCCTGACTTGATGCATTGTCCATACACCATCAGCTTATAGAAGCCACTTGAACCAATTTCAGGATTATGTACAGTAAATTCTCGTTTATCGTGGTTAACCCATTCCAGACTCTACTGCGATAAATGAATTTCCGCGAAGTAGGATTCTTTATTTGTAAATCAAATATTTTCACAGTTAGAGCATAGAAAACCTGTTTACGACCTTGTAAATACGTTTTTTAACATTATTAGAGCCCTCTAGACATGAAATAACACCCTTTACTCAAAAGTTTAAACTGTGCTCCATGACAAGACAGAAATGACAGTTCCATCTCACAATTAAAAGAATGCAAACATATGTTCCTCTTCAAAGTAGTGCGCGTCAGGAGCAGAGAATGTCAGAGAGAGAGCGAGAGAAAAGCAAACAATCAAAAATTAATACGTGCTGTTCGGACTTTTAAGTGTACGAAACACCGCGCTGCAAGCATATCGTATATCATTGAGGAGTTTTATTTAATATATAATACTTCCTCTAATTGGGTAACTTCTTAGCCATCCGCCAATAGCATCCCTTGTATGAAATCAACTGGGCAAACAAACTGAGGAAGCATGTACCATAAATTAAAAGGCCCATTGTCCGCAGAACCAGCGAAAAATCCGTGATATATATTTAGATATGCTTACATTTAAAATCCGCGATAGAGTGAAGCCTCATAAGTCAAAGCACGATATAGCGAGGGATTACTGTACAGTATTTTGTCAGCCGGGACAGGGCCCCAGCCTTCCTGGAAATGTGAATTGCATTAACTAGGTTTGTTTTCCATTTTATATTTTGCATAAGGCTAGAACAGGCCCTGGACAGGATGCCATTCCACCACAAGGCACACTAACTCGCACAGTGAATTTAAATTGACTGATTTTAATTGACTAACACACGTCTTGGAGAATGTGGGAGGAAACCCCCCATGGAAGTGATTTGGCTAGGAAGTAACTGTTTTAACACTGTGCTATCATACCAGCCCTCCTAGTGCTTACATTGAAGAGCTGTGAATACGATTGCACTCCCTGCATGTGATTTGTAAGTCACCTAGGATAAGCACAGCAGCTGAATAAATGAAAATGTCCAAACCTAATGGGAGTGGCAGGCTGCATTTGGTAAGTGTACTTTAAAAAAAAAAAGCTTTTAATCCAAACATAAGGCCCACCTGACCCTCTAGAATCACCTTTTAGCTCATCTGGCAACAGTAACCTCTTAAGAACCATAAACAGAACCTTCACTAACATCATTACAGAGACTCCATGATAGCTGATGTTTGCATTGTCTCACTTTAATGTATTCTTGGCTGAAAGAGGGATAACAATATGAATAAAGAAAGGGAATTTGTACGCTGGTGGTCAGTACGTGTTTGGCTCAGAGACCGAAGCTACAGCAGAACACCAGATTTCATGTTACAAAGGCCAGATCACTAACTGATGACTTAAACCTGTCTGTATCACTGACCTCCCTGGCCTTGGTCTGAGAACTCTGTCATGTGTTTCACGCAGTCCTTATGCCCACATATGAAGCTGCACCCTCTTTAAATGCTGGGCACTGGAGCACAGGAGGGGCCCACTTGGCAGAGTGATTCTACCCAAGAGCTTCCTTGACTAAATATGGTCCGGAGCAGGCCGTGTCGGGGCAGCACACAGCTGCTTCCAACCAAAACATTGATGTTCGCTCCCTGCCCTTCAACAGCTTTCGACAGCAGCTAAATTAATGGAGAAGCAGTGATGACAATAACAATCCTGCCTTTGTTTTAGCAGGAGAGCAGCCCTGTTATTTAGGAGTCGGTATGGCAACATGAAAGACACAGGAAAGGCTGCAGCATGACATCTTTTAGGAAGTCTTTTACCATAAAAGATGCACTGAAGGCAAGAGTGACACTCCGCTCCATTTCACTGAAAATGTATGTTTTATTGTTAATTGTGCCTTTCGCAGTGAACAACATTTTAAGTCACTTTACCAAATATTTCTTTATCAAGAAAAGTGTTTCTAAAAGCTATACATATATTCACATAATAAACTGTATAAAATATATCTATTTATTCATAGAATATTTTATGTTTTTGTTAATGTGTATGAAGCACTAAGGCTGTAAATGGACTGAACTGTAACAACTGAACACAATTCAACTTTTCACATTGGATGTGGCTGCATTTTGCAATGAACTCTGCATTTTTGGGGTGACTTGATCATTTGCCTTACTATGTGTCAAAGCTGAGGACAATATAAAAATGGATAATAGTAATATTCATGTTCATTATTGAATCTGCTTTATCAAATTCAGGTAAGTCCTGTAATACATAAATAGACTCTTGATTGTATGTTAAGAGATAAGAGTGTTTGTTTTTCATACTGCTTGGCATTTTATTGGGCTGTCTTTTTGTGACACTAAACTGTCTAAATGTGCCGGGAAATGGATGGATAGATATTATTGCATTATATGGTATTTATGCAACGAATGGAGCTTTATAACAAGAAATAAACTGGATTGTCTCTGGGACTGTCTAGAAGGCTTTAGGTTCTGGCAGAAGCTACTGTATGGTGTCAGGCCCGCTAACCAGAAAAGTGGCTAATGACATTGCAGCGTCAACACATTTTTATTCAGATGGCCTTTTTTTTTTCCCTGGCCTCACGGTTTCTGACTGAGTTGTGAACAGCAAAGTATGATATCTCCACAAGTGGACCTACTTTAATGCTGCCAGATGCACTGCAGAAAAGCAGTTTCGCTTACAGGACCACATCAGAGCCAAAACAAAATAAGGAAGACAACAAAATCCAATCATAACACAAATAATAACTTTATACTTTCCTTGTGTCATTAATTTGTCATGAAATTCATGTCCATCTTTGCTTTTGGAATTGGGCCGAATGACTGTAGCTGCAGTGGTTAGAATGCTGTCTGTCTGTCTGTCTGTCTTCTGTCTGTCCACTCAGGCACTCACAGTTCTCTGGGTGTTCATTTTTTCAGGTGCTGTAGGAGTCTGCAGAACTTTGAAGAATTTAGAAATCCCAGCATTGCTCAGTTCAGCAGTTGTGCTGCTCCAGCATGTCCGAGATCCAGCGGTTAAGGGGTTCTCAAGTGCCCGGGTGTGGTAATGTTTTCTGTAACTGTAAGGTAATATTGTTTTAGTACAATAATTGCATCACTCTTTAACTAGCAGTTTTGTTCTCCTTTTGCTAGAAATCTCTGGAAACAAAGAACTTCATCAGTATTTCTCCTGGCAGATCCTGAAAAATGCTTTTTTACAGACCGATACAGCATCATCATGAAAACAAAAGGCAAGAATGCATAATACTGTATATAAAATATAAAAAGGAAACAACATTGATGTACATTAATAATAAGTAGAAATAAAAATTATATTTAGGAATTTTTTTTCATTAGTAGGTTAAGTACTATATCTGAATGCAGAGCACATTGTGAATACACAGACACACTGACTTATCGCTTATCGATAGGATGTCAGGTTGCTACCTGATCCTAAAATGTACTTTTCTAGGGGTGTGCCATGAAACTATAGCGTCCAGAGTAAACTAGTGCCGGACGGTGGCCTTCTAGGACAGCTGTACACTGGCAGTCAATGGGTAATGCGTTTTATCAAAGTCTATGGAGGTGTAGGGTAGTACCACTTACTTCTTTGCCATTGCGGCCCTCATAAATTGGAGTTATGATGCCATTTCTCTAAATTCATAAGTAGATTTAAAATATGACCAGTCAGCAGGTTTGAATGCTTGGTTCTAAGCTGCAGATACAACAGCAAAGCAGCCCAAGCGACATTGCAGCCTAGAAATGTACAAAGAAATTCTCAATTATTCGTAATGTCACTGCGATGTGTGAAGTTTCAAAGGCTATAAAAGCTGCCCTGTGGGACGTGTGAAAAAGAAACGCTGGTTCAAAAGGAGAGGTAGTGCCAGCTCTGCACATCAAATACTCCTAATAAGAGAGGGGGCTAAGAGTCTGTGAATTCCTGTCTTTCTTTTCAGTTTTTGTGATACTGTTCTAGCTGGGTGGGGACAGAGGAGCACATGGAAATCAAGTGATTTGCCTGCAGCTACCATTTACACAGTAGCCGGAGTATTTCAACTGCCGTTCTCCGACGGTGCTGCTTCTCTCCAACGCCGGGTGCTTTAAACGAGCCCTCATTCCGCTGAAGGTCAAAACGATAATGAGTGCTGAGAGATGTCATGGCTTTTAAGTTGAATAGTGAGGTCACATTGACAAACTACACAAGACTGTCAGCTGAACACATGACTGTCCTCGGCAGGTCCTCCGGAGCCCTCAGTGCGAATCCAGTCTTCTTGGAAGTGAGATGCGCTACAAGTGAGACGGGACCCGCTGCTCTTTGGGTGTCTGACTAAAGTAAGTGCCCGGGTGCTGCTCTCCGTTGACGGCCTTCAGATCTGCTCATCACTTGTACCGAAGTGTAGTCTAGTTGCATCGAGAGAAGGTGACCTTGGGGTGGAGTTGCTGTGAAAATGTTCTGTCATATGCATTGTAAAGAAGAAGAAGAAACAAGAAGGCAAAGTTTTCTGTAATTCAGTATTGAACCTTATTCTGTCTTATTAAATATAACATTCTTAAACTTGCTAACTCGGGTTCATGTCTGTGCCAAGTCTTCTCTTTTTTAGAGTCCTATCACTGTATGCCGGCATTACCATCTGAAAATATGTTGGGCTGTCACTGCTCCATAGCAACATTCTCATTTATTAAAAAGAAGATAAATTATCTGTTAGAAAACGGGTGCCCTGCAGTGGGCTGGCGCCCTGCCCGGGGTTTGTTTCCTGCCTTGTGCCCTGTGATGACTGGGATTGGCTCCAGCAGACCCCCGTGACCCTGTACTTAGGTTATAGCGGGTTGGATAATGGGATCATATACCTGCTTCATCAAGTTCAGGTTCACGCAGACCTACGACTACCTTGGAATCAGGAGGACACGGCGGGATGCCTGTCCATTAAAGGTCACACACACACACTGGGCCAGTTTAGAGCCGTCACTTAGCCCAAATTGCACATTATGTAAAAGCAGAATATCGGGGCAGACAAAGGGAGGACCTTCACTCTGGGCCCGGGAAGTCTGTGGGAGCCATTAAGGGAGCGTCCACGTGAACAAGACAAGTGTGGGGTCCCACCCTCTGTATGGCTGCTAATGTATTGAAATCTTACATGGAATTGTGTTTGTTGGTGTTGAAATAAAATAGTAATATTATGTTTAAAAAAAAAAAAAAGAAGAAAGAGTCCAACAGTGTAAGAGGAGAGCAGCAGGATGGGTGTTGGTGCTGATTAATTTATATTTTGAGGACAGACGCTCGCTCAGCCTGTGAATTCAGTCCAGGAGGACAGTGAGATTCTCAAATACCGTAAATTACATTTTTTTTTTGTTTTACTTTATTAATGATCTGTCATGGTGGCTTTGTGTATAAAGTTGCTGCCTTGCTGCTCCAGGGACACACGTTAATTTCCCGAGGTTGGCACTTATGTGTTCTTTCCATGTTGCTGTGCCCAGTAATGTGGGTTTTGGGCTGACAATCGCCTGCCCTACTCTATGTGTACACTGCAATGTATTTTCATGCCATCTTGGGATGCTTCCTGCCAGGCACACAATGATAGACTCTTTGTAACCCTGTAATGGGTCAGCAGTTTCAGTAAATGGGTGGGTTGTTTTAGCAGCGAGGGTAGCAAGTGTTCCCATGTTACCTTGCATCGAAAATAATTTAAAAAAAAAAAAGAAAAGGTAATAAATCTCAGGGGTGGCGCAGTGTCAGTTAGGAGACCTGGGTTCACTTCCCGGGTTCTCCCCGTGTCTGCGTGGGTTTCCTCCCACAGTCCAAAGACATGCAGGTTAGGTGCATTGGCGATTCTAAATTGTCCCTGGTGTGTGTGTGTGTGCCCTGCGGTGGGCTGGCACCCTGTGTTGGCTGGGATTGGCTCCAGCAGACACCCGTGACCCTGTAGTTAGGTTATAATGGGTTGGATAAAGGATGGATGGATAAATCTCAGGTGCCAACTTAACGGCGTGCCATTTCAAAGCTGGTGGAGCAGACGAGACGTCAGAGCTCACTGGTGAGCAGGACGCTGTGTAGGAGGGTTTGCGTTTTTATGCCAAGTGAAATGCAATCTTTTTTTTTTTTCTTTTCTTTCCACAGGTTCCAAAATGGGACAGCAACTGGATCATTTCCAGAGCCCTGAAGGGAATCCGGAGGAGTTGACGGCAGCCACTGCAGAGGCAGACATGAACCAGAAAATGCAGAATCAAGCTGACGAAGTCATCCCCAGTGATGAGACCACTGGAACGGAAGAGCTGAATGACGAGGGTCGCAAAGAGACATCTGCAGAGGAGAGCACAGGACAACATCAGCCTGCCTTCTT
Source organism: Polypterus senegalus (assembly GCF_016835505.1). Taxonomy (NCBI): domain Eukaryota; kingdom Metazoa; phylum Chordata; class Cladistia; order Polypteriformes; family Polypteridae; genus Polypterus; species Polypterus senegalus. The sequence continues at coordinate 62,288,381 of NC_053165.1, forward strand.
GATTCCTGACAATGGAAAAGAAAAGGCACGGAGGCAAGAGGATAAGACGAAGGAGCTGAGCAGTGTGAAGCTCCAGCAAGAAGACAGATATGATTTTAGTGAGGCAAACGTCCCAACGTCTCCCATGGAATGTTGCTCAGAACTTGGCTCCCCTATAGCAACTCATGAACTTGGGGCTGAATCCCAAAATTGGGAAGGTTCTGTCGTGCACAAACCTACATGCCTTCTAGAAGCACGTGCCATTATGTATCAAGCAGAAACATTTCCTATTGAGCAGTGTGTGGTGAAGCAATGGCAAGTGAAAAACGGAGAGGAGCCGGGAGGTGACACGATCGAAAGGAACAGTGAGGCTGAAGACCTTCACACAGGAGATTATCACGGAGACGCTGATCTTTGTAGTAAGAGGCAAGTGCTTATTATGGACATGTCCGATTCCAAAAGATCAAACCAGCAGGTGTCTTCTCCAGCTGAGCGTGCAGAACAGTACGCGCCAACCAATGTCCTCCTCCAAGACAAGCAAGAAATAAGTGAGAGTCTGAAAAATGTGGATGAACAGAAGAATGTGCGTGGGTTCATGATTCAAAGTCACACTTCCTTTATGGCAGATGGAAGCAGCACTTTGCTGCTGGCCTCTCAAATGGAAGTTTGTGAAGACCAGTATGAGTTAAGAAAGGAATCGGATGAGGATTCAAGGAGCCTACAAGGCAGGCCGAGCTGCCCTTCTGAAATCGACTATGCAGACTGTAAAAAGGTCAGAGACAGATGGGGGACAATCGAGGAGGTGAAAGTGACACCCTCCAACCCAGCAGGCACGTCTGACATAAATGAAGCTGACAGGCACCATGATATGGAAACTGAGATAGGACCAAAGGAAAAGGATAACCGCAAAACTGTGGTGAGTCGAACATTTGAGCAAAGTCACAACTTCAAGTCCTTGGCTGAAGTAAAGTCGGAGGAAAAGAAGGAGAGAGATGAGGAGTTGGCATTGTCAGTGGCAGTGATGACCAAGAAGTTTGAAACATCGAAAAAGAAAAAGAAAGATCAACCTGTGAAAGAAAAGAAGGGTGAGTTGTGACCTTCAGGTTGAAAGAGATGTTCTGCCATTATGAGGGTCCCAGGTGTGCCCCGATTCTGCTGTGTGTGAATGTCAGATTGCGCTGCTCAGCTTTGGTGGGCTGAATGGTGTGTTCGTGTTAAATTGTTTCTGTTGTTCTACAGTGAGGCGATATTGGTGAAAACAAATGTCCTGGATTATAAAACAGCAGGCTGTGCAGTCATTCGAGTGCTCACATCTAGGGATGTTTCACAGAGCATCAGGTTTGGACCCTCGCTGTCGCAGCCACGCCACTTCAAACCCGTATTGTAACTTCCTTAACATGGCAGGTGACCGTGAGGTTGAGGTTGGCAGCTCATCGCACGCCATCTCCCCATTCCCTGATTGGCAAGTCGGTGCTATATATGCACATTTAGTCGGTTCCCTTTTGGTTTTGCTTTTTCCAGCATTTTCTGAATGTGGATTTTAAACAACTTTTCCCATAATATATTTTTTTTACATCTGCATGTTTGAGACCAGACACTAAACTAAAGCTCATCCACTTGCCCATCCAGTTTTCCTACCTAAGCTTTTTAATGTTATTTAATTCTTTAGAATTAAGTTAGAAAAACATTTTTTTCCACCAATACCAGTTTCAGGTACTACATGTTTTCTGTGTTTGTCTTTTGAAGGCAGCAGAGTTTCATTGGGATCACAGTGCGTTACCTTTGCTGTCACATTTCTGCTTCCCGTCCATCCATTTTTCCAAACCTGGAGGACTTAGGGAAAGCTGGAACCTACCCGAGCAAGCAAAGGTCACAAGGCAGGAATACTTTCAGACATCGGGGGTAGCAAAATAGCACAAGGCCTGAACAAAATGGCAGAACCCTATCCTGCAAGCATATGCCGTACAGATGGAGCCAGACCCCAGCACGATGACCAGGAGCTGCTCTGAGCGGGTCTGATAGCAGATGGATGTGTGTGTCTTACCATCGAGTGACTGCTGCCTGTTTTAATGACTGCATTTGTCTGGAGTTTTTCAAGAGAACAATCTTCAGGTTGGGCGGCACGGTGGCGCAGGGGGTAGCGCTGCTGCCTTGCAGTATGGAGACCTGTGTTCACTTCCCGGGTCCTCCCTGCGTGGAGTTTGCATGTTCTCCTTGTGTCTGTGTGGGTTTAAGGTTTCTTTATTTAGTTCTGTTTACATAAGAAATCATGAAATTTGCCTTCTCAGTTGCATCTAATAAAAGACAGAATGTCCTTCCTGATTTACTGAACTTTAGTTCTACATGTAATGGGTGTCTGTCATCAGTTGAGATGATTTCCAGTTTCTTTAACATTGCCTGCCCTCTGCCACACACACACACACACACACACACGTCAAATCATCTTCATCAGCCCCAATAACTTTAGCTGCATACTTCATAATCTGCTGGAGCTTTTTTGAGTTTGGGTTTCCCAGGTTAGGTGCGTTGGCGATCCTAAATTGTCCCTAGTGTGTGCGCTTGGTGTGTGTGTGCCCTGCACAGGATTTGTTCCTTCCTTGTGCCATGTGCTGGCTGGGATTGGCTCCAGCAGACCCCCGTGACCCTGGGTTGGACAATGACTGACTGACTGACTGACTGACTGATACTCTTCAGGTCTGTGCTGTGCTATCGGTGGCCACTCCAGCTGCTGCTCAGATGTCTGTGCTGTGCAGGAGGGATGAAGAACTCTAGCGCCCTCTTCTGGGCCTTAGGAGACCTGCAGTTGAGTGCACCAATAAAGTCTGCTCCTGAATTTCTTTCTGTAGAGGAAGTGGCATAAATATAGCTGTCTCAGAATTGACTTGCAATTTCTGTTTTAAATGCAGAGGTCTTTTTTGGAATTAAATATTTTATAGAATATCCATACAACCCTAAATTAGTTTAAGAAATATGAGAATACTACTGGTTGCAATTGATGATTCTCATAGTGGGGTTTATATGTTCCTTCCATATACTGTAAGCGCGGGTTGCTATCGAGGTATTTCAGTTTGCCGCCAGTAAACTCAAGGTTAGTTTTTACAAAAGCGGGTTGGCGTCTTTAAGTTAGCCTGGTGCCTTGTTCAAGGTTGGTTCTTCCTTTGTCTCGGCTCCACACGACCTTCAACCGCTGTGGTGCTAGTTTGGTTAACAGATGGATGGAATTTCACCACAATGAAAACTGTGGATTCTCGTTTGTCAAGGTTAACAGAATATTGTGAAATTGTGAAGGTAGGCTATTCATTTCAAATGAATCTAGAGTGTATATGTGTGTAGGTGCAGCACTACTTCCTAGAAGGCCCTGACATAAAATGACACCTCTGATGGACCGAGAAATCAAACCACAAGGGTTCTTTTTATCATTCAAACTAAGCTGCATTGTCTAAAAGTGTCAATTTACAGCATAGCAGCAGCGGCCACTTCATTCGGTCCATTGTGCGCAGTCCTCCAGAGAGCCAGTCATATGGCTGACACCCTTATGCATAACATGCAGATGTTTTGTTCAACCAAACATTACAATGGGCAAGATGTATGACTGTGGTGTGATTGTGGTCTCGGCCTTTTCAGAAGCAGGCATCCCTCTTGAAATTCTCACAAACTACAGTCATTAGGGATTACAGGGAATACTCGGGTCAGTACTGGGGAGGGAACGCCTTGGTAATGAGAGCTGGCAGAAGGGCATGTTAGACTTTGACTGACAGCAAGAAGAGGAACATGAGACCGCCGAAGGCATGTGACCTCCTAAACCGGACAACCTGGTTTGGTGTAAACAGCATGACTCCATACATCCACCAGCCCTGTGGTGGCAGTGAGATGATATAGGTGGCTACACATGAATACCAACGTCACAGCACTGCTGCTGACCTCGTGCCTCACTTTACATCCACAGTGTCCCCTTTTCCAAATGGATACTTTCAGCAACACTAAGAGCTAAGTCACCTTTCCTTGAGCCGATTCCACATATGTGAGTGACAGTGACCTCAGTTCACTTCGATGGCCTGTGCAGGCCCCAGGCCTCTCTAAGAAACTATGTAAGGTAAGGGGAGTGTTAGGCTGTAATGACAGACAGACAATGTGATGGTGCAAGACAGATAAGCAGATACATTCTTTAGATGGGTAGGTCCTGTCAGAAAACAGAAAATGCACTACAATTGATAGAAACTTATTATCACATACATTCATTGTCTCAATACTCAGGCACCACCGCCGCGAGTGGCAGCCTATCCAGCAACTCCACGTATGACTTTATCTTTCTACCTTTTTCTCTATTTCACTGATCATTCCTACCACTTTCTTTTATGTGGACTCTTTCCTTAGACACTTTTTACTACTTGTGAATTTCCCCTTGGGATTAATAAAGTATTTATCTGTCTATCTATTCAATTGGAATACTCCTTATTCATTCACATACTGTATTCACACATAGTGCAGAAAAAGTTAGATATATTAATAGGCTGAGTATTGCTAATAGATGAAGTACAAGCAGCGACACATTTTATTTTCCTTGGCTTCAGGATTTCTGTAAAGGAAGACTGCAGCCATGAAATTAAATGACTCTTACTCCTGGGAAGGACAGCTGTAGGTAATGTAGATGACACTGAAGAGCCAAGACATCCTATTGTTAACAAAGGTCCCTAAAGCTGGAGCATTTCCAGTAGTGACGTACGTACGGCTGTGAGACTTGGACAATTGCTAAAGCTGAATACAATGGAATTGACGCTTTTGAACTTGTTGAGGGAGAAGACTGCTGAAAGTTCATTGGAGAGCACAAAGCTCCATCAAATCAATACACAAAGAGCCACAAGTAGACATATCATTATATGGCTTGATTGCCAAAGAAAAGCTCAAATGCTTTGCCCATATAATGTAAAAACAGTTTGCCCTGTGATGGACTGGCACCCTGGCCAGGGATTGTAGCTGCCTTGTAACCAAAGCTTGCTGCGATGGGGTCTGGCTTCCCCACGACCCTGCACAGGATTAAAGAGCTTTAGAAAATGGATGGATGGATGGATGTCAACATTGTCACTACCATGCAATGGACAGGCATCCCGCCAGTGTTTGGGTCCACCCAAGCAATTGGCTTTGGCACGCTGACACACTCTTCTTCTTCTTCTCCTTCTTTCTGGTGGTCCCGTTAAGGGTTGCCACCACGGATCATCTTTTCCCATATCTTCCCTTTTTGCCATATAAACTAAAATGAAATAATCAGGTTTGGAAAATTGATAGGCATACCTTTCCAAGATGAAAGTATTCGGTAAAAGCACGGCATCTCCGACATCTGTGAAGGCTTACTAAATGTTTCCCAATTTTGCAATTAATTCAGCTTCATTAAAAGAAGCATATTTAGGATTTGAACGGCATTTTGCCTGTCAAAAATTCTCACTTCATATTTTCTGGTGATTATTATCAGTACGGCTAAGGCCAATGTTGTGCATGCATCCTGCATAATAACGTTATAACTGTGATTGCTGAATGTTTACTTCGTTACCCTGTGATGGAATGGCATCCTGTCGAGACTGCGTTGTGACAGATGCTGCCAGGATAGGCTCCGACATCCGCGACCGTGTACTGGATGTATTGCATGTCTTAGTTTTTCTTCTTTTTACAATTTAGGGAGACATGCGACTGTGAGACACCCCGGTCTTGCAATATCGAAGAGAGCTGGGCGCTAATTCTTTATTCATTTTTGTGTCAATCTCGCCTTCCATTCAAATCCCCCACACCCAATTTTTCCTCTTCTAATTCTTGATGAAGGTGGGTCCTGGTGACGTCACTCGTTCTGATTTGCCAAAGTTATCCTATTTTCCCGCCTCCTTCAGATGCTGGGCCCGCCCACTTTCCTTTCTTCTCTTTCCCCAATTGGATTTCGGGAATGACTGAGGCGTGGGCGTGGACGGAGCAGGGCGTTGCTTCCGGCCTCGCGCGCGGGCGGGCGGGCTGTTTCCAGTAGGAGTTTGCGGTAGAAAGAGCGCAAGCCTAACGTACTGTATACGCTTGGACGTTTGGGGTGCCGTTTCGTGCTCTTTGTTTTGGCTTTACATTTTTCTTTTTATTGTTTTTAGTTCAAATTATAAACTGACTTATCCAGTGGGGACATTCCAAGTGAGCGTGACGAGAAGGTAAGGATGAATTTGTAAAGGAGGGGCGGAATGGGAAGTGGGGGTGATGGGGGTGCTGGTTATCTTGGTGTGTTTTTCTTAAATATATGTTCAGTTTTAACGGCTGTTTTATTACATTAACCAGACAGAGACACATTTTGAGCAAGGTTACATAACCATGTTCAGTGACTTACAGACTATTTATTTATCAGTTCAAATTACGGGTGCCACGTTTTCCAAAAAGCGGCCTGCATATCCATTAGACACGTTATCGCCTTTTTTTATTGCATTCGTTTTTGAATTTCGGCAGCACTGTCAGCCAGCAGACACAAATGTTAAGCAAGGCAATCTACGTTTGCACTTGCTTTGCCTGTCAGTCATTTCGTTACATATGTACACACTCAAGTAGGTGTTGGTCTTTTGTGCTTTGTCAGTGTTGGATGTTGCGTGATGAAAGGGAAATAAATGATCGGACGAGAACACTGTTGGCCACTGACATCAGAAGACGATCAATGGTTTCATTGCAAGGAAGCAGAAGACGTCTGCTAGTGCCTGGCATTTAGACTTCGCTCTGGCCTCCTAACCTTTATGTGTGGCTCTTGTGAATGCCGAGCACGCTGCACTTTGTCGTGTAAGGTGTCAGTTTCGCGTTTGCTTGAATGATTTGCATCAACCTATTGAAATGCATCATTTAGGGCTCCTTAGTGAACGAATTGTTTACTTGAGATTTATCTGGATGTCGCATATGCAGGAATGTATTTTTAAGAAAAGGTGTGTCTTTATATTGGTGCTGGCAAGGCCTTTGACTTGCAACATGTTCAGATGTGAAGACAAGTTCATGATTAATGTTAAGTGGTTTTTTACAGGTATTGGGGGCTAGGAACTGTACATACTGATTAATCGATCTGAATTCTCGCATAAACGGGTGTCAGAAAACATGCTAAATCGGGAAGCCACCAGTTTGAGATTATGTATTCCGATGTGTGTGTTTATTTTGGTTTTTGTAAAATGGCAGATTAAAAATAATTGACATTTCGTAATTTGTGTGTGTGTTCATTGTGGAAGAGACAAGATGATTGCATTCAAAAGCAGTGCTGGACAAGGCTCTCTGCATGTCTGCACTTCACCCAGCAGGCAAGGAGAGCAGAGCTTATGTAATTGTAGCAGTAGCAGCACTGCATTAGTTTTGGCTACAATTCCTCATAATAAGTAAGACCTAATATCCAGATATCAAGGCCTCATTGGCAAGCATTTCTCTGTTGGGATTTACTTTCTTGACATAGATGAATGCAGCAAAGTGAGTTGAGTTATAAGTATTAATAGGTTTGTTAATGCATGTACAGTGAAGATAAACGCCTTGGATATTGTAATGAATTAAACCTGAACAGCTCCCCAATAACCAGAAATAACAGATTTATATACGAGTGCTATTGTGTCAAGTATCTTCTACTGAACAATAAGACACAATTCTAAAGGCTATATTGATAATTAGAGTTTATGACAGAGAGCATTTAGATAGATATTTTATTAATCCCTAAGGGGAAATTCACATACTCCAGCAGCAGCATACTGTTAAAATAAAATATTAATTAAAGAGTGATAAAAACGCAGTGTAAGTTAAAAAAATGCAAGGTGGTATAATTTAGTAAGTCTTCAGCCTGGGATGAATACCCACGTCTCTTCCTAGTAATGCTACCATAAATAAATAAAACATATTGAAAATTATTTCCTTGAATCATGTTCCTAATCAGGAAATAGAGGATAATTGAAATGCATGAACAGAATTGTACAAAAAAATCCTCTACTACTGTTCTGCTGCATGCCCATGTGCAAACTGAAAACTTCCAGGGAATTGCCAAGGCAATAAAAGTTGATAAATGAAGAGTGTATTGTAGTTGGACCAAATGACCTGATTGCAATGAGCTTTACACATCATATAAATGAGCATCATAAAAAAGGCTTTGCTGTATGTGGGATCTTATGCCTTATGACATTCAGGAAAGCGGTATAAAATTTATTGAAAGTGTCATGCAAAAATACTTTAGGATAGGGTTGTGAGTAATTATAATTTATTGCACTATTAATGATCTCATATAGAGCTCTACAGCAGACTGTTTTATTACTTTTTAAGTCTAGAAACTCAAAGGATGCAGTGAATTTACCAAGCCTCTCAAGCATAATTGAAATTGACCCTATGCAACCTCCTATTATTATTATGGTCAGTCACTCAGCTGCTACCAGCACCATCTAATGGGCTCCTTGCCGCCAGAGCTCAGTGAAAGAGAATTAATCATTCCAAGGGTAGCACCTGTCATTTCTTAACAAACGCACATTTGTTTTCATTAATTTTTTTGCTATCATTGCTCATGAGAAGATTTATTCATTTTATCCACAATAATGTGTTTAAAATTAGACTTTTTTTTTGCTCATCTGCTGCTTTAGGGCATCTGCTTGATTGTTTAGCAAATGGTTACTTTCTTATTTATGGAAATAAATGTGTGCACATTTATTATTTACTCAAGTCAAAGTGTGCCAACATTTTGAAGCCTGCCTCAGAAAAAAAAAATTTAAAAGCAAGGCCGTATGTTCCTTGGCATGCAACTAATAAAGGCATTTTAAGAATCCGTTTTACCTAAGGCAGTATAAAAGTGCTTCAGGGGACATCGTTGCACTGCAAAAAATGAGCAGATGGTCACTGTTATATTGTAAAACTATTCACTACTGTACAGTTACATGATTTTCATTTATTTAGAGCAAAACTTTTGTGAAGATGTGCCGTGGTTGGTTTTATTTATTTTTTTGTTTGTCAACTAGGCTGACCCGCCTTTTAAGGTGACCGACGTTTAAGTTGACCACTTCTTAAGGCAATTCAACATGTAGATCAATTTGATATTTTATACGAACTCATAACTTTGGTTATATTGCATTTGAGCGGTATTACTTTAATACTCGTAGTTTCTGTTATTTTTGTGATGAAATTTAAACTTTTGTTTTCTATATTGAGGTCGCCCTTTTGAACCCCCCTGATATTTACTATGCGGTGAGGCGTTTGTACTCCATCAACATTATTTCCAGAGACATCATTTTGTCTATTTTTCCAGCGCATCGTGCACAAAAGCAAGGGAACGATGGGAGCACCAGAACTCTGCTTACATCATGTCGCTTCGTACCGCAAGCTGCAAGTAGTAAGTCTGTGATAAGCGGAATACCGCCACGCTTTCCACTCACGGGACGGAAGGACAATCCCGACCGCTTTTATATAGTAAGAAAGAAGAAGATATCGCACAGTCTGGAGTAGAAAATCATCTTTTACCTGGAAAAACGAAACTACAAATCCCATCGTGCATTGCAAAATGGACGGGGCGAGTGTGAAACTCCGCGCCTGTGTAGCACTCGCCAGACGGAAGGACAATCCCAACCGCTTTTCCATAGACGGATGATGCTGTGACATAGCTCTGCTGCTTGAAAGATGCAGCATCCTGGGTTTGATTCCTGCAGCTGAACGTTTCCTTTGTGGAGTTTGCACATCCTCCTTGTGTCTTCCTACGTACATGTACAGTCTGGTCATCCTCCCGTATCTCCTAAAACATGCAGTTTATGTTAACTGCCAGTCTCAAATTGTGCCTTGTGTGTCTGAGTCACTTGGCCTGGCGGTGGACTGGCACCCATTTCAGGGTGGTTTCCTGCTGTGTTCCAGTGTTGATTGGATACACTGCTTGTTAATTTGAGTAAAAGGGTTGGAGAATTTTATGTTCTTTGTATTTCATTGGAGGTCTGTGTAAATTGAACTTGGTAAACCATACCCCTTGACCTTACATATCCATCCATCCATCCTCTTCCAGATATCTGAGATCGGGTTGCGGGGGGCAGCAGTTTGAGCAGAAATGCCCAGACTTCCCTCTCCCCAGCCACTAGCTCTTCTGGGGGAATCCCAAGGCCTTCCCAGGCCAGCCGAGAGACAAAGTCCCTCCAGCGTGTCCTGTGTCTTCCCTGGGGCCTCCTCCTGGTTAGACGTGCCCAGAGCACCTCGCCAGGGAGGCGCCCAGGAGGCATCCTGATCAGACGCCCGAGCCACCTTATCTGACTCCTCTCAATGCGGAGGAGCGGCGGTTCTACTTTGAGCCCTTCCCAAATGACTGAGCTTCTCACCCTATCTTTAAGGGAAAACCTTTCATATTATTCCGACAAATAGAAAAATCAAAGTATTTGCTTATAAATAAGCAACCATTTTAAACTTAGTGGTAAGTACGAGATACAGCACTATCTTTGGCACATGATTTTGCATTCACAAACATTGTTTAAATAATTCCCTGGGTATGGCGACTCCACTTGCTCTGTCAAATGGTTTCAGGCCTTATATGTGCTGATTTGCATTTTAATAGCTAGTCCTATTTAATAACATGTTAACTCCCATTTACCCTTACTACAGAATGCTCTCTTCATGTGCGTCTTGTAGCGGTTACAAACTACTGTATATCATCTTATTTTCTATATGCTCAATTGGATTTAGATGCGATGACATGAGGGGAGTTAGTGAATTAAGAACAGTTCAGTTTCATGTTCCTTTCTAGCAGATTACTGTGCTTTTGATATGAAGCAGTGTTTATCCTGCCAATACCCCAGAATCCCAGATGGGTATTCTGCTGCCATGAAAGGATACAACAGATTGGAATCAGTATTCAAATATCCAGCAGCATTCAAATCTTGCTGTCTACTCTCAGAAACCCAATATCTGACATTAATACGTGGCTCTGTATCACCACCTTCAGCCTAGATCATTTTTTTGTCCATTTAACCAGTATTAATCAAGATTCAGTGTTTTGTATTCCTTATCTCTTGAACCATACATTGTGTTTTATTTTATTCTGATAGGTCTGTCCGTCATCATAGCCTGTCAATAGCTAGACATAGCGAGTGGTGCCTTTGGATACATCTCATTGAGCAGTGCTGTTGTACACCGCGTTAATGGCTTAACTAGTCCATCACTTACCTGCACCAGTATTTTTGCCTCCGTTAGCTTTACATATTTATCAAGTATGTATTTTTTGAGCATTGGCTCATTGTTGTTGATTAGTGTGTGACGGCCCAGTAGGGTTGCTTTCTATTTTAGACTCTCCGAGTCCCGTCTCCTACTCGCAACTGTGCCACGTTCAGAGTCACTAAAGCCTTGGATTGTTGGTCCATGCTATGAATGGCAAGTTCTGTATGGAGGATGCTGTTGCTAACTAAAAAGTTAGTTACGAGGGGCAGACGTGCTCTTAATAAGGTGACCAGGTTGTGTATATTTTTAAAATTGATTAGCTATCACAGTTTATTACTGTATGGAGTCTTTCTGAAGGGTAGGCACTGAATCAGAAAACAATCCATTCTTCCAAACCCAGAATTTAATATGCTTATGAATTGTAAAACATGGGGAACTTTTTAACTGATGTACACATACGTTTTTTGTTCAAGGATATCCTAAATCATTCCTTGCATATGAGCTTGTAACAGTACAGCTGCTTGATTATCTTGTGACTGAGTGGGTTGGCAAGATGATAGGAAGTTAAGTCATTCATTTATTACTGGTTTTCCTGGCTATATTTAAGTGTGTGTGTGTTTTGTGTATTACAGCTGAATTGTAATACGGAGACAAAGATTTATAGAATAAATTGACCATAAATGTTGCATTTATAAAATTGCATTTTTTAAATTTGTTTTGTTGTCAAGACTCCGTATTTGTGTTTTGAAATGACAGTGTCATGTATTATTCAATATTTGTGACTACCCCGACTGATTTGCAGTTCCCTGGGTATTTTCAAATTATCTGTATTGTAGTTTTTCATAATCTCTTTAAGATTAGTTCATATTTTGCCTTTTTTATGTACTTTAAAAGTCATTACAGTGCATAGGTGACATTTTAAAGAAACTTTCTGCTTGTGCTCAGTTCCAAATTTTCCTGACCCCAAAGAGTAGCTCTTTACTTACGTACAGTGTTATTGGTTGTACAACAAAGGTCTGCAAAAACTCGAGTAACAACTTGTAAAGAAATTGGAAATTAGTTTTAAATCTTCACCTTTTACATATGTAGTCGATGTAAAAAAATGTTTTTAGAAGGGAAAACTGAAACACTAACACACAAAGTTTTTAAATGAAGAAAAATCAAAATTCCAGTGCTTAAACCGTTTGAAACGTAACCTTTTTACAATAAATCATTTTTGGCTTTTATCTGAAGGTTAATTTCAGACACACAAAGCTGAAAAGTGTTATTTTCATCAAAGAACACTAGGTTCATATTCTCTTTTAATTTAGTTTCAGATAGTGTGATGAAGTTGTTTTAGATAAACACTGATTTCATTAATGATATTTTTAATAGATAAAAAGGAGAAATGCAGACTTATAAAAGGGTACAAATCATTGAAAAAAATCTATTGGAGAATTTTTTTGGAACCCCAGTGCTCTAAATGTGAAATAAAACTCTGTGTGCATTGATATGGAGTGGCATCCTGCCCACCAAACTGGACCACATGAGTCTTATAATAGAGGACCGGATTATCACATTTTTATGGTTATGGATTTAGATGCTATTGGATGATTTTTTTTTTTGTTTTATTTTTTCCATTTGTATGAACAAAATATTTTTGAGTTTTTAACTTTGTGCTTGCTTATTGTTGATCTATTATAGTTTCCTCTGTTGGCTACCTTTTTTTTTTATGATCTGATATAGGACTTTAAGTAAACCAACGGTTTACATGGCTACATGTAATGTGACTATTATTGCTAAGACGAGGCTCTACATCGACACATTGGCTATGTTTTCAGTTTAATCACATTCAGAGCTGCAAATGCATTGAGGCAGTCTTGGCATTAGTGGACAGGACCTGCTGTGCGGATCCTATAGAATTGAGAATTTCTGCGTAATTATTATTATATGTAGATTTTCAGAAGAGACCATGTTTGCAGTTTTGTATTATTTAATGATCCTATTACACACACTCATGTATTCATTTTCTTGTGAATCTCTCTGAGTGTCTCCATGTTTGCTCCTTGTTGAAAGTTTGTAAGTGGGAAGTACTAACTTCTATAAAGCAACGTATATAAACATCCACTCTGGACCTATATAGGCAATATTTAGACCATGTTTATGTGATCTGATTGTTCACTATTGATGAACACAACATGCTCCTTTTTTGTAATGAATTCACTACTCCTGCCTTATAATATGCGCACTGCTTTATTTATACTATGCACAACTATATCAGATGCACGCTTGTTTGCTTACTTGACATGAACAAGCATGCCATATTTTGTATTTTTAAGATGTGATACATAAAAGTAGCATCATTTATTTTTCTACAGTCATCATACCTGGCATACCTGGTTGCAAAGGTATTGTATATAGAATATTATATTATCTGTATATATCTATATTGGCCTATCTGTAACTTATTTGAAAATGTGTTTAAAATTGTTAGCATTCCAACAGTGTAAATGTAGTCATTGATACTGGACATTCTTTGATACTGTAACCGTTTTAATAAGAAACAGTCCTATCCTCTTAGCTTAACCCTAGTGTCCATTTACGTTTAAAGGAGATACCGCTTTGTGTTTGACTAAAATGTCAATTTATTACCTATAAACTAAACTCTCCACATGTGTATAATTGTGGCTGTTGTGTACATTCATAAAATACTTTTTGGCTCTGCCAAAATGATTACTGTAATAGTCCCAAGAGCATCATCTGCTTTTAAAGGGATAGCAATATATTTAGCTGTGGTTACTTCTTTCTGACGAAAGTCCAAGCTTAAATAGCTCTTAAAGGATTTCTGCGGATGGATGTAATACTCTGCCTGATTTAAAAGGATCAGCACAGGCTTAAGCTTGATTTGATTTTAAAGTCACAGTTGAAATAATTCCTTGTTTTCATTAAATTCACTTTAGTAATACCCTCAGTTGGTTACTTCTTGACTTTTACCTTTTTAAATGAGCGTAGATCCTTAGTCTTATTGGTGCTACTATACTTCTCGATTTGAGGAATTCATGTGTCAGTCTTTTTCTTACCTAATGTACAGTATAACCTAGATTAGTATGTGGTAGTATCAAGTGTTTCACATTGTCCTGCTTTTCTTCATAATTAGTTTTCCCACATTCAATGGATTGATTTCTTGCCTCAGATTTGTCATTAAAATGTAAATTTCACACATATCTTTGACTTGCTTTACTTGTGTGCTGCTATTTACAACAAGAACTTTGATTCTAATGCATCACAAATAAATGCATTGGTTTTCATTGTGTTATTTCCTTTCACCAATTTTAAATAACATATTTTTGTGTTTTTCAAATATGGCCAAAAAGAAAACATATCACATTAATAGTTATGGCTAAATAAAGGCACAAGACAAAAATCAATTAAATGGTATAATCATTGCAGACAGGTTGGTTACAGTTCATTGTTAAAAAAAAAAAAAAAGTCATTAAGATGTTGAGTTTTTGTGGTTAGAAATGGGCTCACTTACTTATTTCTTAATTTGTCTTATTTGACAATGCTCAGACAATGTAATGCAAAATTTGGAATATAGTATTATGCTTGCCAGTATGAAAAATGGTTTGCATTATTTAGCAATTAAAAAGAATATAGCTTTGATAGTTTTTATGGCCTTTAATCAGAAAAGAATATAAGGCAACACACATTACATAGCTGTTTTTTGTTGCTTTTCTGTTTTTTGCCATGTTGTTGAGCCACACAGCAGTATACAGTATGCATGTGCAGTGTAGCTTTATAACTATGGTCTCAGCATAGCAGTTTGTAACCTTCTACTTATTCTGTAAAGTTTGTTTTGTGGCATTGGATGATCATTTGCAAAGTTATGATAAAGTAAGCAGAGAGAATTTTTTTTTTTTGTGGCACGTTGTTTACCCCATAAAATTGTGGTACAAAAAATCAGAGTCACAGTAAATAGTATGCTGTATTCTGAAAAGAAATTAAATTTTGTGTGTTCTTAACTGGGCGCTGATTTGTTTAGATCCTTCGTTTGTTTTTATAACTAGTATTATGGATAGGCAGTGTGGCGTAATGGTTAAGGCTTTAAGGTTGTGTGTTCAAATCCTGCTACTGTCACTGTGTGACCATGAGCAAGTCACATGACCTGCCCGTGATCCAACTGGAAAACTAAAAGAGAAATGTAACCAATTACATCAAAGATGTTGTATAAAGGCGTCCTCCAAATAAGTAGATGTAAATGCAGCATTAACATGGTTCAGTATCCGTCCATCCATTATCCAAACCGCTATATCCTAACTACAGGGTCACGGGGGGTCTGCTGGAGCCAATCCCAGCCAACACAGGGCGCAAGGCAGGAAACAAACCCCGGGCAATGTGCCAGCCCACCACAGGGCGCGCACACACACACACACACACACACACACACACACACACACTACGCATACCCTAGGGACCATTTAGAATCGCCAATGCACCTAACCTGCATGTCTTTGGACTGTGGCAGGCAACCGGAGCACCCGGAGGACACTGAGAGAACATGCAAACTCCACACAGAGCAAACCCGGCTCTCCTAACTGCGAGGCAGCAGCGCTACCCACTGTGCCACAGTGCCCCCATGGTTCAATATAGCTACATACAACTATTACTTCGGAGTTACAGTAAGAGAGGAACATGATTCACTGTGCCCATATACAGTAGATGTTCTTGTTTAGTCCGTGTCTCATAGAAATATGTTGCATTGTTTTAAATATATGTAATGTTATGAGGGGCCAGGGGTAAAGAAATTGCTTTGTTCATCTGAACTGTTTTTCCATCTGTTTATCCATTCATTCTCAAATTCTATCCCACAGTTTTGTGTAATTATAAAATGCAGGCTTAATGTTCTGTATTTAGTGTTTCATTTTCATTGTAAAATTGAATATTTTAGTTCTCAAAATTTTGAATTATCTAATATTCCTTGCATCTCTGATTTGGAACATCTAAAATTTACCTTTTCACACTTCAGAGATTCAAGACTTGGTTGTAGTTCCCTAAAGATCACATGGATTCAGTAATTCACTGAGCTGCAGTTTGATCTCTGAGTCTACTGTTTTTATTAATGTGGATGGTGTCACACTGAGAATTAGAAGATGAGTTGGAATTTTATAAATTGTAACAACAGAGACCTTGTTAACAACCACATTTGTCCTTTGTTTTTGTTTTTTCTTCTTGCACCAAATGTTGTTTTTACTTACTATAATACGTTAAAGGGGTATGATTTTTCTCCCATATTTCTACTCCTTTAGTATATTACTGGTTTTTGATATTGTGTCATAATTAACTATTAAGGATAAAGTATATGAAGTACTCTGAATTAGTACAGTGTGAGTGAATGAGGATGCATGTGTGTCTTACAATGGACTTACAAATCATCCAAAGTTGATGTTTGCATTGTGCCTGGTGCAGTTGGATTGGGTTGGGTTGTGAACGCCTGAAACTGGATAAGATTAGCCTGTCCACAATTAAAAAAAACCTTTTAGCATCTAATCAAAGTAATTGCATTTAAGAAGAGAAGCATTTCAAAATGTGTTAACTGTAAGAAAGACTCAAAAGTTGAAACTATAATTTAGAAATACCAGTTGTGTACTTGGCTTTTAATCTGACATTTTGGTATACATTGGATTGTACAATTCTTTTTCTTATTTCTTGTGTATTACAAGTTCATCTGTTTCGTGGAGATATATGCATTGAGGTGAATGGTTGGGACCCTTACCCCACCAGAATGCCCTAATTATGGAAAGACCAGGGGAGAGAGAGTACTTCCAGGACAGTTTCTCCCCCTGACCAACAGAAGGCAGCCCCCTTGGTTTCCAGCAGGGCTGCAGGTCATGAACATAGAAGCTTAAACCTGTTGGGGCCTGTGGCCACCGCTGGGGGGGGGCACACATGGACATTTGCGGGGCCCTATTTGTCAGCACTTCCACCACACCCAGAACTGCTGCTGGAAGAAGTTCGTTGGGCACCTGGAGTCCTTCCAGTTGCTAGCATTAGTGAGAATTTTAAAATGTCCAATTAGACATGTCCAATTTTCCACCTAGGAGAAGGGTTATTTCAAACATTTGGTGTCTGTTTTTACTAGCACACATTTGAAATCTTACTTGGATCCCTTGCATACACATTTTGATTGCCACGGTGTATGAATAAGATTTTGACTTGCTTATCAGTGAAAATGTCCAGCTAGTTGTGATAGGAAGTGTCAGCTATGCTCATAAAAATGGTTTAACTGCCTTGCACAGTGCTCCTACTGTTTTTATTATCTCTGACTACAGCATTAAGATTGCTCTTTGGCCAAGAAAGAAAACTGTTTTTCAGTCTGCTTTGTAAGAGGAAAGAAAATGCAAAGTTATTATTTTTTTTTCATAATCTCTTCTATTTATTAGTTTGTTTGCTCCAGTTTTGTGTTCACGGAGTGCTTTAGCCAATAGATTTAAAGCTTTTATTTTTTGCCTTATCACACTGTAGTTAATACCATGAGAAACTCTTTAATTGTGCAAAATACTATTTATACTTGATGATTTAAGTATTTAAGGATTTCATATTACAAACAAAAAGTACAAACTTCACCTTCCCTGACATGTTTTATTACCATTTTTCTTTTAAAATATTTTAATTTAGAAACACTCCAACATAGCAACTATTCAGTTGAGAGACTTCAGAATATGTTGGAACCAGGAACACTTTCATTTCAGTACTTTTTGTAAAACTCATAATTTGTGAATGTGCTGAAAACTGTTACTTGGGACCCTTGGAACTGGCAGGTGAAGTCCTACACTTTCTAATATACTGGATATTAGAATATTGTAAGATATATTTTGTCAATATAGTGTTTATTTTATGAAGTCTAAAATGAGTGCAGACATTACCAGTGAAAGCAAACGGAGTGAAGGAAGCTGTAAGAAACTTCGAAAACAGACCTCAAACAATAGAACTCTCAGTCTGCCTAAATGTCATGGAAGGCTTTTTCCCCTCTAGACGGTAGAGATTAAAGGCATAAGCAGGGTGAATTACTAAACTGTGGATGGCTCAAGGAAAGTTAGTCAAGTTTTAGATAATGCTCATTCATAAAGAAAGTGCTAGAATGAGTCTAGAAAACTAGTTTGTGATCAGCATTCCTTTAAATTCTCCAGCCTACTTGGAGAGTACATAAATAGCGGAGGATTCCCAAAGAGGTGAACCAATATTATTACTTTTATGTTAAATGCCAGTTCACAAAGTGTTTAATAGTGCTTGGTGGGTTTGAGTCCATGTAATGTGTTTTGTAGTATAAATATAATCTGCGCATATAAATCTTTCCTTTAAAAAAAATTGCATGTACATTGCATACAAGTATACATTTTAGTTCTTTCTTCAGTTGCATATACTGTACATGCAGAATCTTTCTTTAATATTCTATGCCCATATACGGCTTTGTTTTTATTTTACTGTTTTACATTATATGAACATATTATATTTACTTACATATGCAAAATTCATTCAGTTCAGTTGTGTATACTTGGACACTTAAATCCCTGACTGAGAAACCAAGTCATGGCGAGTTGAAGTATTGTCATTTTGTGTACTTGTACATCGAAGAATGAATAATGACTTTGTAGTGAGTTTATTTTTTTCTTAGGGATAGTGGTCAAGGTTTACACTGAAATGATAAAGTATAAAAGTCCAAGGTAATAATTTATACAAATTAGAAAATGTAAGCAAGACATAACATTCATGTGTGTTTGAGGACAGTGTTTAATCACAAAATCTCATAAAGGATTTCCAGATTGTTGTCATAATCAATTTCTGTGAGACCTGGGGACCCTTTTAGTACCTAGAAGTCCTAAATGTTGGTACCTTTTTAACATAAAAGACTAACGTAAAATTGTAAAATCTTTTGATTACAAAAATTGTCTTCTGCATCAGGCTTCAAATCTGAGGTCTTCAGCCTGATATATCATCTGATATGCCATTGTTAACAGGAACCCTAGGTATCATTTCAGAACTGTAATCAATAGCTTTGCTGAAAACTACCTTATTTTTAATTCATTATTTATTTTAATTGCTGCGTTCATGTGTAAGAAGTGAATGGGTATTTTGGTCATGTATGCTTTTTGTTGTCTAATGTGCTTCTCATATTTTAGTATAGAGTAATTAAGGCACATTACTAAACTATGTCTCATACTGAGAAGCACAGAAGAAATTGTCTTGATTTGCTAGATGGAGTATGACATGAATCTTCTCCAGGTCTCCTCTTAGACACTAGACTAAGCAGTATTAGTAAGGGTCACGGGTTCTCAGTAAAAGGGAGAAGAAGCCACAGTATGGTATGGTTTTTGGCCTGATGTGGTGTTTCACTTATCATGTATGCACTCACTGTGAGCCTTGTCTGAGCGCTGTTACAATTTTGAGAGAACAAGCATTCACTTTGTTGTATTGTTCATTTCTTTATTTGTGTTTAGTCTTTAGGTTTACTGTGTGTTGTAGATTGACTAAAATGTATTTATTTATTTATTTTTAAATTTACTGGTTCCTGCAAATACCTGAACAAGTTGTAAGTGAACTTAGCTGTTGATATTAGGAATATGAGCATGTTAATTGCAGTCTTGACTTGGTTATTTCAGCAGCTGATTATTCTAGTAATGGCTGATACCAGCAGTTTTTGCATTTATTTGTCGGCTTTTAGGAAGATAGATGGCCAGACGAGAGTATTTCAGGAATTGTACTCGTGTTGTCATTATGTCAGAATTATGGATTTGAATTGTTGCTGCAACAATATTAGAGGAATACATTTCAAACATTTGAGTAGTTCTTTTGATTTAATAATGCAAAGAATGTATATGGTGCCTAGCAGGCTGTCTTGGACTGCATGTATAAAACGGGTATCGGTGTTATTCTCAGAGTGACTGTCCAGGGTGCTGTAGTATGAGTAGAAGTAAGCATTCCATTTGTATCTCCAAGTCTGTCATTAATAGGCCAAAGGGATATTTTTCAACTACTTGGCTGTAGTCTCAGTAGGGGCCACAGGTGTTTGGGTTTACATACTTATAATAACCATGTTCATTTCCTTATGCTGTTACAGATATTGTGTGCATGACCCAGAAAGCCTTTGATTTCATATGAAATTGTTGGGGATTTGCAGTTCATAATGTTTATATTGGCTTAAAGTTAAATAATACGCCAGTACTGATTTTATTGTTTGGACCAGAGTTGTTTCCTTTGCTTGAATAACAAACAAGTTTGGTTCATTTTCTTTCTTGTGTGTCTTTAGTTCTGTTATTTACTCTTTGATTGTTAAAGGTCATTATGTGTTAGTTACTTTGTTAAGAATTTGTTTATAGTTCGGCTTAGTTGATAAAGAACCCTAAATATTAAAATTAAGTCCTCTGTCCATTCAGTATCTTCTTTGGCAGGTCATCAGGGTGTAGCCAAGGTTTGCGGGGTATCCAGTTTTTTCGAAACTGAGAGTTGTGTCCCTGTTGTTTGTAGATGTTGTTCTCCTCTTGACCTCACATGATTATCTTCCAGTGCATGTGAAATGTTAGCAAATTTCAAAAGGGTGGAATGATAATTGCTACCTTCAAATCTGAGGTCATGGCAGAAAGAGGTAATCATGGCTTTAGCCAGTGACTCAGTGCTCTGGAAACAGTTTTGTAGGAATTGTTCTGGACTGTGGTAGAGAACCTGGTGCAACATTTGTGAACCAAGTTGTCAGTTTACTAGTTGGCCTACATCCACATCTTTGCCTTTAGTTACAAGCTCTGGATTGAATCAAGCAGCTGAAGCGAGGTTCTTGCTCAGATTAGATTGGCTCACTCTGCAAGACAGGAGGAGCTTGGCAATACAAAAGGACATCAGAGTAAAACTGTTGTTTCTCCATGTTTACAGGATCCAAGGGAGGAGATTTGATCATGTATTTCTGATGCCCTCTGGATGCCTCCCTTGGGAATTTACCAGGCTTGGCTCACTGGGAGAAGATCAAGAGCATGATTTTTCTCTTGACTGTCCAGGGAGCATTGCTGGGTATAAGGAGGACTAGAGAGCCCACTTCAGCATGTTGCTGTAGTGACGCCTACCGTTAAAAATAAAATTGAGATGATTATGAAGATAGTGATAGTTTTCCTTCAACTTGATACTGAAATTATACCTATTTTGAGTTGCTGTAAAGCTCATGACTCACCATCAAGCTGTTGTAGACAATGTCAGCAGTGTTTGATGTTCATGCTTGTTGCAATTAATGTCATATTTTCAAACATCTTCAAAGTGTAAGTGTTGAGAGTCCTTTTGGTTTCTTTCCACTGACAAATTGCAGTATTCAATGCCTTGCACAGGGTAAATATGTCCATTCCATTGGAGGAAGTATTTCCTTAGTGTTAAGTCTTTAACTGCCAAAGGTAGTGGAAGAGAAAATTTATTTTCCTGTTTAGCATTGTCAGAGTTTTGCTGCCTGACAATAGTGTTAATGACACTTCAATTGTAAACTGCCATTTTGTCCAATGTTGTAACCCTGTTGTTTTTTTGTGCGTGTGGCATGCCTAGATAAGGTAGAGGCAACATTTCCTGTGTGCTTGTTTATCTCATTGTTCAAGGAAAGGTTTTTAGTGATGGTGGACTCGAGATAGGCGAACTGCTGAATGACTTCCAACCTATTGGTAATAATTGGTGGCATATGAATATCCTGCATTAAGAATTGTAAGCACAAAGTTTTACAGACCTGAAAGAAGCCTTTGATTTTTTTGATTTGTGACACTGCATTGTTTTGAAACAGCAACACGTCTGCAGAAAGATTCCCATGACTTGTCAGCTTCATGGCCTCATGTAATGACTTCATTGTGTAAGCGTAGAATATTCTAGCGATGGTTAACTTATGTAGCATGAATTAGAACAGCAGAACACCCTTTATATGCCAGAAACCTTCACCATGACTTTTCCTGACGGTAGCATACAGAGTTTCTTGAGGGTCAGGGTTCCTTGTGCTGAAATGCCTAGTTCATGGCAGGTGTGAGCCATTGGTCTATGATATTGGCCATCACCGATTAGCTAGACAAATCATCAATATTAATAAACATCATCGATTGCTGCTAAGCATTTGCAGAAATGTCCTCAACTCATATTTACAAGAGGAGATTCATGAGATTCTCATGCTTGGCTAGTTGAGAAGGAGCACGTTGTAGTTTAGGAAAGGTACCCTGATCAAGTACATCATGCACAATGTCTGATCGAGGAGAGGACATGCACAGTTGAGGCATCATGTCGCTATGGTGCTTGAAGACCAAGTGCCTGAAGTATGCCGTAATTGGCAGTGTGCAAAGTTTTGAGGGGACTAAACACTTCAATGACCTATAGTAAAGTTTTCTTGGTCTTCTAGTCCTCAACTTCACCTCCACCATTCCTGTTAACTGCCATTTCTTCATACCATTAGGAATAGAGGAAACTGAGACCTGGTAACACTTTACTATGTTCTTGTAGCCTTCTCCTGCTTTGTGAGCATCAATTATTTTAGTTTCCAGTGTGCTAGGCAGCTGCTTAGTGGAGCCCATGGCTGCTGATTTTTAAAACAGGGTCTGAGGAGTCGGAGAATTTATATAACTTTGTAATTCGCATAACTTGGTGTTTCCTGACAATGACTGTGAACAAAACATAGTCCTAATGAGCTAATTTAGGTCTGAAACTTTGGGAAAAGTTATCTGAGACCTCAAATATCTTGGTAGTGCCCAAAGTTTTACATGCTGCTCCTTTCCTTGTTTCACAATTGTGCAAAACAAAAACAATACAATAATCTTGCATAAAATGCTGTAATGTCTTCTTTTATGCTACAGTTCATCTTCTGCTGATGTAATTATTCACGGTAACAGACGGTTTAAGAAAGTGTGCCCCAGCTTTTGCTGCCACTATAGCTAAATAAATACGACTGCAGCAGTAAAATATGCAGAACCAACATACCAAGTATATATATATATATATATATATATATATATATATATATATATATATATATCCATAAACAATTTACATCTGCCCTCAAAATGAATATTTAGTGTTCGTATTTATCTGCACAATGCTTTGCAGCTACTAACTTGTAGTTAGAATGGAAGCTAGCCATCCATAATGACTTGGCAAGAAAAAGTAAAAAGAAGGTGACATGGCACACTGCCATAGAGAACTTTAGTGTTTTAGCATGATGATAATGTAATAGTTTCATTAAGGAGACCTGGCAACCACTTTCTAAAGATGTGCACGTCTCTGGACTAGCCAACACCTTGCACAATGTATATGGATAAAAATGAAAGTACATTTATATTCCTGTAAAATGTGATCAATCTTCATCTCTGACCAACTCCGAGTGTGGGCTGTGTGATTCATGACAAGCACATTTACCCATTTTTTGATGTGGTCATGTGCCCTCCATTTGTCATGCATTTTAATGCAGGTGTAAATGTTGTACAGATTCTTGTCCATGCCTAGACTGCTGCTCTACTGGGCTATAAGCACTGTCCAGGACACCTACACTAACAACTTCCAGGCAATTTGATTTATTTTCCATTATTGTGACAGTGGTGCAGATTTTGGCTACATATTGTATGTTTCTTTCAGTTTTTTTTTATTTTGTAATTGACCTATACTGTCTTAGAAGAATTGTCCTGCAACATTTAACCACATCAGATGAGCAACTGAAGTATTTCAAGGCCAGTCTTGTGACTAATTGATAAAACAGTCAGCATATAAAATTGCATATTTAATATTTTGCTTACTTAATGCCTGTTTTATATTAGTTAGTTAGTAAATGTGAATAATTTGTGTAATGATTGGGTTTTTGTATAATTTTCACTAATATGTATGTGAAGGAGTTGTATAATATACATGGTTCATGTAATTCTCAGCAGCTTTACCTGTGGAGAGTGACTCTGCTTTAAAAATGTATTTAAAAGAAGTTGCTTTAGTGTTTGCAAAGACAAAGGCAAAACAAGTTTTGACTTTTAGGTATTTTTTACAGTGGTGAATGACTTTAATTAAAAGTATTGTTGTTATATACTTTTTCAAACCTGGCATTTAATATGTAAAATGGAACTACTGTTAAGCAGTTAATCTAATTTCCACAATACTATGTCAAGCTTACATTTGTTTACGTGATATCTGTAGTAAACTGCTAGTTTTCTTTGGCATTTTTTACCAATAGTTGTGAAATTTGTTAAAACAAATGCATACAGTGTACGAATGTGAGTATGTTATATAAGTAATAATTTATCAAATGGTTAAAGTAACAATAATCCTGCATTCCATAACATAAAAGTTTCATTAAAGGATTGTAAAATTGGCTGTGTGGGAATGATGTTGATGATGATCTCCTAGTGGTGGTTTTGGTTCTATGGCTGCAGGTAACTTCACTGTGGTGGCCAAAAAATGAAAAGAAAAACTGATAAGAGGAAAGGCGGTTTCAAGAGAAATGTAAGGCGGTGATATGAGCAGGAAGGTAAACAGTGTCTGTTATCTGTAAATGACACAAAATGTGCACAATGTGTAACCTAGGATGGGTCCTGATTCCCTGAACAAAACACCCTTCTTCTGCTGTATGCCTTATTTTATCCATTTGCATTTCTTGGCCATAGTGTTCCAAGAGGAAAAACACATTTAGATGGACTCATGAGGCCTTGTAACATTTTCTATTAAACTTGACTTTACAGATGCACATAACAAGAGAATTGAGAGCGTTTATGTATAATTCAGTGTTAAGCATCCACTAAGCCAGTGCAGGTGATTTGTGTTTGCATGTCAGTGATACTCAAAAGCTTGTCTCGGCTGCATGTCACGCCCAGGTGGATTATAGGTTGAGAACTGTTGGTGTAGGAATTTTAGGTAGTGAAACTTTCAGTGAGGATAGATTTCTTGTCATCAGGATATCTTTATTTAAAAGTAACTGCCAAAAGTGCCAGATTCAGAGTTTCAAACAAAAATCCCCTGGATGAGGATTGGCAGCTCTTAGAAGGTCTGTGTGGATTGTTTAAAACATATTCCGTCTTGGATGTGAAAATGTTGTAGTACTATGTTATTTGTGCTGAATGATAAGAATATTCCTTAATGAGTTCTCATGATTGACCAAATGATAGGATTTGTCTTTGTATTTATGCATTGCAGCAGGTTATTGTAAACATTGTTTTGTTTATTATGCAGTGAAATTATTCCTGCTGTTGTCTGGTGTTGGATAACTTAAGAAAAAAAGGAGTAAAGCAGATTATGATTATTCAAGATCTGTCATGTATACATTAGCTAATCTTTAAAAATCTAGTATGTTAAGTATTCTGTTAATTTGCATTAAAGTTAGTATCTAAGTTTACTCGTGGTCACTGTAGCACTAAAGTACCTCTTATACAGTAGTTTTATTTTTTAAATATTTTTCTTTTATTAGATTTGTCTCTTACATTGCCTGTACCAGTGTTATAAAACATCTTTGGTTGGGGGTGTTATCAGTTTGGTGTTTACATTGACTTCCAGATACACACCACCTGATGACAGTATATTTTGTTTATCTTGCGTTGCTACGATTATTAAGTCAGGATCATAAACGTGCAGATATGGATGTAGTTGATTTGTAATAAGTTGTACTTCTTCTGATTTTCCCACCCCTATTGGAAATGTAAAGAAAATGTAACACAGTGCAACACTTTTGTGAGCTCTTAGTAGCATGACCTAATTCTTAAGATTTTGTCTGTTTCAAGGTTCCTTTCCTGTCTTATTGGAACTTAAAAGACCTCAATGGAAGAATGCAGTCAGCCAGGCTTTGAAACACTTTTTATGTGGAAAAATCTTCTCTAAGCATTTTTTTCTTCCACAGACAGACGTTTGACACTATCGGATATGTACTGCTAATGGTTTCACTTATTAGTGAAGAGACCTACTGGCTCTTGCTGTTTGCAGATTTAGTGCTCAACAGTTTCTCAAATGGATGACAACATAACTTAGAACAAGTAATATGCCTTTTGTTAGACTTGCTCCCTTTTTTTTTTTTTTTTAGAGCTGGTTCCCTAATATGGTTTCCATTACTTTAATATGCATTTAACTGAAAATAGATACATAGATTAATGATAATAGTGTCTCACTTATTACTTGATTGCAAGACTTGCACAACCTTAATGAAACAATACAAGGTTAGAAACTGTATGACAGAAAATTTTATTTAGACCTCTAAAATAAGTACAGAACATCATTTACGTAATGGGATGTGTGACCACAAATATTGAGTATATAGAATACATTAGTTGCTGTAAGCATTTATTTAATTATAAAGTTAGACTGACTTTAATTAATCTTGCTTTTCTTAGAGGAATACTTTAATAAAAGGTCTTTCAAGTGAAATTTAAAAAATTACCATTTTTGAATTTCATAAAAGGCAGCAAACTTTGTACATAACATATACCTCTTCTGCAGTACTGCAGAATATCCGTGTAGACTTGGAATGTTAATTAATGTTAGAAAGAATCGTTGGTGTTAGTGCAATATGGCTACATTTATTTGAATAGCTTTAGAGGTAATTTATTTCTTTTATGGGTATATCTGACTTATGATCATATGAGGCAATTTTTGAATTGCTCTCTGTGGTTGTGTTACTTTGTAATAAATATTTCTTCTTACCACATAATGGTCTTGTTTGTAATCTGTTTTGAAAACTCCAGAATTACCCATGCAGCATTCCCAACATGCATCATGTGTGAAAAACTGTTTCTGTAACAATCCTGTTACACTTATATTTGTGCTGTTGTGTGCTTCTATAAAAATGTCTGTAATTGTTACAACTAATAGTTTGTTTTTGTTTTTATTCCAACCTCAAACTTTCAGAAGGTGATGATTTTCTAGTGTGTCAAACAGAGGTATTGAGGGCTTAAACCTGTCCTGACATTTTACTCATATTTAATGATCCAGTTATTTTGGATGTATATGGTGTTGATAACATATTATTCGAACATTACAACAATCTAGACAATATCAGGCCATTCAGCTCAACGACATTTTAACGTTTCAATTAACATTTATTGTTATATTTGTGACGTGGACACAGAGGATGGGATCTACAATCTCAATCTTTGTGCTTTAGGAAAATCTCTGCCAAACAAACTTCTTATTCTCCAGATTTTGATTAGTTGAACAGAAGTTTGGACTGCACTTGAGCTATTACTTTCAGAATTGTGTGAGTAGGTAAAAGTGAAGGTAATGTTATTAATGTAGTGCACGTAGTATCATTACAGCTGTGGTAAGCTGTCAGTCCGGTGTTTGTCAATTTGGTACTGAGTGCTTAACAGTTCTTTTGGCTCCATTCTCCCTTTTAACAAACAAAGTTTGCATTTAATGTTTGCAGACCTACATATTCTGTGGCAGGGCCTGCAGCATGTTTTAGTAATGTCCCAAACACCCTCTCCTCTTTGCTTTCATGCATGCTTTTCATTTCATTTCTCTTGCAGTACTGCTTTACCTTTTTTGCCACAAAACATGTTCATTGTCATACAGGAACCCTTTTTGTCACAGTTCTTCATGCATATCTCTTTTAGTCAAAATATTTTTACTGTCACATTTCTAGGAGAGGTGTACTGCCTTTGAGTATTGTTTGTGCTTCTTTGTGTTTTGACATTGTGAAGGGCACTAACCATTTACAATTTAAATTGCCTACCCAACTACATCAGAGTATCCTGTCAAATGCCATTTTCTTTAAGAACATGTATGGACTTTATTGGATGTATTATGAATGTGATACCAAACTGCATTTCAGACTTTCAACTGATCCAATGTATTTGTCCTGACTCTTTTTCAGCTGCACTTTAATAACAGCCTTAATTTTTTTTTTTTTACAAATTTGCTAAATTCTTTCTTTCTAAATTCTAATCTTTAATAGGAATGCACTTCCCTCAGTGGGTTTTATTTCATGTTCATAGTTGGGGTGTAATCTTGTTAAACTGACAAACAAAGTACTGCACCCAGCTTTAAGTCTGAGAGATCTGCTGTATCCTGCCATTTGGTGTCTTTTCTTTCCATTGCTTTTAAGTGAGTCGCATACTTCGCAAACAGAGCTTGTATGAAAATTTAAGATAGTCTGGTTTCTCTGACGGCAAACTTGGAACTGTAGGGAAAATATTAATTAGCGTGAACATTTTATTTACAATTGCATATATTTTACTTTTATGCAGCACACACCTTATACAAGTGTGTTGCCTCTTGTATAAAACAATATATTGCTATAGGATCTATAGACAATTTTAATTCTACTTTGATTAGTTCTGTTTTGGATAGCAGTTAATAAATAAGTTGGTAAAAACACCAAATTTGCTGTTTAGATACTGTATGTTTTAAAATGTGTTAATTGGAAAATGTATTTTGGCCACTATACTGTTCCATCTGTGGAAGACACAATAATGAGGAAACTGGAAACATTAACATTTTACTGCTTTGTACATTTGGGTTTTTTTTCATGGTGAGAGATAAAGCACAAACAATTTAGAACCTTAATGTATGGCTGAGTTAAAGGATCACATTTTCACTTGTGTTTCGTGTTTTTGGTGCTCTGCTACTGTTATGTTTTATTGTTTTATTTTCCCATTTACTTTATAATACAGAGTAAAAATTAAAACATTTATATAAACGAAAGACATGTGTGTGTATGCAGCAGTCCGCTTTACTCACAATCTGCTATGACCACTAGATGGTGCATGCCTGCACTTTTAAACTTTTTCAGGGCTAGCATGCACCTCATTACGAAAGACCGGTGTGCAGCAAATGCCACTGTATAACAACGAAATTGTGCTAATAACACAGATGAAACGACACAATGTCGAAAGGAAGCAAACACTGTGGCTCAACATACACGTGAAACAAGTCAGCAACGGAGGGCAAGGCTGTAAGTTTTCACTAAAAACATCTATCTGGAGGTATTTTTTCGAGATAAAAGATTAATAGGATTCATAAGATATGACATCGCCAGTGTCTTCTTACAAAAGCCAGTGGTGTAGCGAGCACAGGTGGGTCCACATCCTCTACCCTGGGTAATTCTTAAGGTCTAGCTGACGCCTGTCGAAGGTCATGAATATAGTAAAACTGCTAGGGAATCTTTGCAGCTAGTAGAAGAATAAATGAAAGACCTCTGTGTATGTGTGTGTGTGTGTGTGTGTGTGTGTGTGTGTGTGTGTGTGTGTGTGTGTGTATAGAGCAGTCCACTCTGCTCACGCTCAATCACGGCCACTAGGTGGCGCCTGACTGCACTTTTACATTTTTTCGGCACTTGCATGCACCTCTCTTCTCACTATGAAAGACGTGTGTGTATGTTTGTGGAGAAGTCCACTCTGCTCATGCTTTACCAAAGCCATGGGAGTTGGTGTGAATTCTAAGGAAGATGTAGAAGCTTATTCAAGTGTGACTTACAAATGCATGCACTTTTACATTTTTTTTCAACGCTTGTATGCACCCCTCACTTCTAATTCAGCCCAAGCAGAAAAACTAAGCTGTGTGGTGCATGCATGTTATACATTCATACAACGATCTACCATATGTTTGCTTGAGACGGGTTCCAGCTTGTCCCTCTCAATTTGTGCCACAGCTGCACTCGACTACATGTCCTTGTCAGATAAGCGCGACGTGTCCTAGTCCACTTAGCTGACTCCTTTGCAAATACACCAATATAAAACAACTGCTAAGGAGTCTTCAGGTTGTTATTTGTCCCGAAGGTCACACACAGCTAGTTATTTCAAATTATTAAATCTTCCATTAGACCAGTGTTTCCCAACCTCTGTGGCTGCAGGGTTTTGTTCCAACCAGATTCCTAATCAGTGACAACACCTGATAACATTGATCTCATTTAATTAGCTGGTATTATTTTTCTTTTATTCTACATTCAGAAAAGCACAACAGCATTTGTGCAGTTTTTCCCCTTCGTTGTATCTTATTAATGACGATTAAATGAACAGAGCAGACACCCAGGCAAAAAACACTGAATACTCAAAGGCTGCAACTACTTTAGAGTCAGAACCACTAATTAGTAAATGGATTAATTAAACAATTAGAACACCTAGAAAAATAGGATGAAAATCAAGATGAAAATACTGTTAAAAAGAAAAAAATACATTTTTACATATATATAAACTTAGTTTTCTAATTTCTATATTGTTCGCAAAACACAGAACTTGGGAAATAGCACATCACTTAATTAGCCCAGGAGTCCAATTAAAACCAGAAGCTGGTTGGAACAAAAACCTGCAGCCTCAGTGGGTCCCCAGGACCGAGTTTGGGAAACACTGTATGACCCATGACTAATATCCCTTTCTGTTTTATGAGACAAGCTTCAAATTTTGGTTGTCCAGAACCTTTCTTACCTTTCCAAAGAATTCCCATATTCCAACCACAAATGCTTTAGAGCAGTACTGCATTATTTTTTCTTACCTTGAATTAGCATTTTCTGAATTCTACTATATCCAAAATATTTCTTTGTGTCAGAATGTTGGCCTTTATGGCTTAGGTGGCTCATATAACTTTTTTCAAAGTTAAATGAAATCCCTTTGGCAAATAACTTAGAAGAATGCCCCTCATCTTTTGCAGTTTTTTTGTAACTTAGTTTTCTGTGACAAATTTTGTTAAATTTTTTTTCAATCGCAAGAAAAAACATTAACAAACTCTGGTACATCATATTTCTAGTTCTATTTGTTTCATTTATATAAAGAGTGAGGCCATTCTTAGGGATTCAGTAAATAATGTTTCATCTCATTTTTATTTTGTACAGATATGTTTAGACGAGTTGTACGGCAGAGCAAATTCCGCCATGTCTTTGGCCAGGCGGTGAAGAATGACCAGTGTTATGATGACATCCGTGTTTCACGAGTTACTTGGGACAGCTCTTTCTGTGCAGTCAATCCAAAATTTGTTGCCATAATCATTGAGGCTAGTGGTGGTGGTGCCTTCCTTGTACTTCCTTTGCACAAGGTAAGACTATGATATATTATATAAATAATAAGTTATTTTATAATAAGCCCTAATTTTTGAACTCAACAAAGATAAAATGTTATGTATATGTGTGCATTTTCACAATAATTCTATGCAATATAGTTGTTAAAAGAAAAATAAAGGTATATGGGGTGTATTGTAGTGAATTTTAATAATTTATAAATGAATGATACCCACTGAAATTGTATTTCAAAGGTTATTTAACAAGAAAGGGAATTGTTTTAAGGTGCCATCAAAAGTAACCTTAACCTTAAAGTTGAATAAAGATGCAGCATCAATAGGAAAATACTATATGTCAATGTAACCTACATTTCTTTAATCTACATATCTTTGTTCTCTCAGAGGTCTAATAAAGTTGTTAATTATTGTTAATTTTCTCTGAATTATTTGCAATCATCTCTTCAGAAACCATGCATAATTTGTTTTTTATTCTCTTTAAAAGTAGGTTTAAAAAATATAACTGTAAACAAAGTAGGCACAAGCATCTGGCAATACAAAGAATAATGAGTAATGTACAGTATGTCTAACAAAGAGATGTAATCCTTAATACTGCTACAGTAGATTATTATATACTGTCAGTTATTAATTACACTGAACAAGTTTAGTGGGGGCAAACTTCTCTTACCAAGCAGAAGTCTTGTATGGATCCAGGTAACTACTGGAAGCTTGCAACACATATAATTTTCTCTACTCCGATCAAACATTTGTATATTTGCACTTTTCTAAATAATAGAAAAATAATGCTTACAATAACTAGCCTTGGCAAAAACACTGAATTTTTTTCTCTCCATTCTGCATAAAAACATGATTAAAAGTTTGTTTCGGCCATCAATATACAAACTACATGGAGTAAGTAACATAAATGTTATTTTTGGGGTGAGTGTTCTTTTCAATATTGCTATATCATATTCATGTCAAGTGCTACTTTTTTCTCTCTCTCTTAAGTGACAGTTAATTAGATTATTATTTTGTGTCTTTGGTACTATTATTATTAGGGATGCACCGATATGGGAATTTTGGACCAATGCTGATATACATATTTATAAGATACAGAGAAAAATTAAACTTGATCTGTCTGGACAAGAATTGCAGACAAAGTGAACATTTATTTGTATAACAATTTAGCACACCACATTTAATCATTAAAAACAAATGATATCTGCCACATTTGGCTGGCTACCTGTTGGTTTTATGGGAAACAGTTTTGCATGTTGTTGCTTTAAATAACACTTTTCTCTTTCTTTTTGATGGAACAAAAACAACAAATTCAACAATCGAAAAAATGAAAACTGAAAAAAATGGTAAAATGTACAATGACAATGAAATAAGCAATACCACTTAAGAATACCAACTTTTGCAGATTATTTACAATCATTAAAATGGCTTCTGCTCAACCACATTTGGCTGGCTATCTCATCCTTTGTTTTACAGTCTGCAGTATTAAATACTACATAATACTTTTTTTCCTTTTGATGGAATAAATCTAACCAATCTATATTTTAAAAAAACAAAAAAGCGTACAACGGTAAAGAAATAAATAACCTTTTTTCTGGAGGCTTATCTTTTTTTTTCTATTTCTTAAGCATGATGGGGAGGTTTTTCTTAACGAACAAGAGCATATCTGCCTTGTCGCAGGAAAATCGGTTTCTCTTTTCATTAATCACATTAGAAGTCAAACTGAATAATCTCTCGTTGTCCACACTAGTACATGGGGCTGACAGGAACTTGTGTGCTACTTTGGCAATGGTAGGAAACCGACTCCAGTTGTTCCAGTATTTCAGTGGATTTTCATTCCTCGGGATTGGTGCTTCAGAAAGAAATCCCTGCACCTGCTGAGTAGCATGCATACATATACAGTATTATATTCTGTGTCATCTTTCTTATCTAAAAGATAGATCTGCATTTTGGCTTTTACCAGGGCTGTCAGGTTAAGCTTAGATCCTTATAATAAAAATAAGTATATGGCATTTGAATTGAATGCATGTCTGTATTGTATTTGCTGTTTTTTTGAAACATTTTATTATTCATATTTTTACTTTTCACTGTAGATCATGATCTGCTTACAAGTTGCTCATTATTGCTTAAGAGACTTGGGTGAAAACAGTGGCTTCCATGAATGTGATTGGCTCTCCCACAAAAAGCAACTCAAAGAGAAATAAGACGCCACCACACTGGCAGTTTGTAACGACAATGTTCAAAAGAAAATCAAACAAAATTGTCAGTGATTGCTCAAA
The DNA here is from genome assembly GCF_016835505.1 of Polypterus senegalus. NCBI lineage: Eukaryota > Metazoa > Chordata > Cladistia > Polypteriformes > Polypteridae > Polypterus > Polypterus senegalus. The sequence goes on from NC_053165.1 coordinate 62,321,713, forward strand.
CAAAGTAAATGCAGTCATTTTTTTCTTTTTTTCCTAGAGGCCAGAGGACCTTATATCCCTGTGTCTATTTTTTATAGTAAATAATCTGCAGCATTGTGACCCTTTAAGTGTTTTACAAATGAAACAAGTGTATTAAATGTCACTTTGTGGTGGTTTTAAGTATTTTGTGTATTATAATAAATTATTTAGCAGACAGCATTTTTCAAAGTAACAAAAAAAATGTAAAATCAGTTTAAGTGTTCATTTATGAAACTATTTAGTTAACACGTCCAAACAAAAATATGAAGCAAAGAAGCATAGGCTATAGTTGGCTCAGTCGCTTGATGAAAACTTTTGAACTTTAAAATAGGTGTGTTTAACACAGAAGATGCCGACTGTTTAACTAATGACTAATAACAATATGGGTTAACAATTCAGAAACATGTATAGGCTGATCCTAAAAAGTGACATGCAAAAACAGATGTGTAAAATCCCACAATAGTGTCCGGCACGTCTTAAGTAACATGAAGCCAAAGTTGGTGCGAGGTAAAACCAACGTACCACTCTTTTACATTCAATTGCCGTTTTTCTTTCTTGCCTTCCAAGACTTTTTATACATTCAAATTATGTTACAATAGTGATATTCGATCCGACAGCCCTAGTTATTTACTTAAAACAATGTTGTAAAGATCTCCACAGAGTTTTTTTTTTTTTTTTTTTTTTGTAAACTCCCCTCTGTTGTCATCAGGCTGTTTTCCTGAGGCATCAATGTGTTCTCTTCAAGAATTTTGTTATACATTTCGAAGAGCGTCCATGCCACCTCGTCATTTATCTTGGCCCTTTTCTGTTGTGGACAATCAATCTGTGATTAATTCGTTTGCATTTCATTCAATGCAAATTCTATCTGAGCTTGCAACATTTTGAGTGCCAGTGATATTACATCTGCATCGAAATAGCGGCCTTTGTATCTCGGGTCTACAGTTGTGGCAACACATTACATGTATTCTGTGTAAATCTCAATGAAACGATTGTTTACAGCATCCAAGAGAGCGCTTTTACTGGTTTTGACTCTGAAGTCAGTATGAGCGCCTTTAGTCAAGTCGTTTTTAAGCATTAACTGAGGGAATAACGTTAGAAGCCAAGGCTTCAGACTGGCAAATTTCTTTTGTCAGTTGTTCAAATGGAGCAAGGAGTGTGATTATGTTCTCGATCAAACCCCACTGATTAGGTGTTAGAGTTGCAGGTAACTCAAAATCAGAGACATAAGCCCCAAAGGCTCTTTTCTGTTCCAGCAAGCTTTGCAGCATCTAGAATGTGCTGTTCTTAAAGGAACCGACTTTTTTTCTGCCTATCGGTATTGTATCCGAGATGCTGCACTGGGATAGTACGCCGTTGTTCATGGCAAGCTGTAAAGTATGAGCCATACATGGTAAACTTGGGATCCCGCATTCCTCCATAACCTTTGCAACGTTGCGTGCGTTGTCTCATAATACTACATAAACATCCTCTTTGGGTATTTTCCATGTTTCCAAACATTCTTTTAAACTCCACAGAGGGTGCAGCACCCGTGTGTGATCCAAAGCATTCTTGGGCATGCAAGATTGCTTTCTGCAGTTCAAACTTTCGGTCGATCCATTGAGCAGTTAAACTAAGCATATTAATAGCACTCGTATCAGATGTCTATATATCAGTGGTAAAGCTTATGGCTATGACATCTTCAGCAAGGAGTTTTTGTGCACATGACTTTCCACTGTCTTATGTAACTCTGGAAGCACTATATCAGAAAAATAACGGCAACTGGGTATCTGGCAACGGGGCTCGAGTTGCTCAAGCAGCCTTCGAAATGCCTTATCTTCTACAATAGAAAGTGGCTGATTGTCCACAACAATATATTCCATCACCTTTGCAGTAATTGTTTGAGCTTTAGGGTTATCTTTATCAAATTTCTTTGATTTTTTAAGTAACCGATCAACACGTTGAGCAACTGCCGTGTCTTCAAGTGTGTAATTAAATTGGTGGTACAGTAATCCCTCCTCGATCGCGGGAGTTGCGTTCCAGAACCCCCCGCGAAGTAGAAACCATATGTTTGTATGGTTATTTTTATATATTTTAAGCCCTTATAAACTCTCCCACACTGTTAACATTATTAGAGCCCTCTAGACATGAAATAACACCCTTTAGTCAAAAGTTTAAATTGTGCTCCATGACAAGACAGAGATGACAGTTCTTTCTCACAATTAAAAGAATGCAAACATAACTTCTCTTCAAAGGAGTGCCGTCAGGAGCAGAGAATGTCAGAGAGAGAGATAGAGGGAGAGAGCGCATGACAGAAAAGCAAACAATCAAAAAATCAATATGTGCTGTTGGGCTTTTAAGTATGCGCACTGGGATAAAGCAGCCGCAACAGAAGGGAGCAATGTGAAAGTAGTCTTTCAGCATTTTTTAGAGTAGCGTCGTTCTCTTCTAGGCAAACAGCCCCTCTGCTCACACCCCCTCCGTCAGGAGCAGAGAACGTGAGAGACCGAGAAAAGCAAACAATCAAGCACCGCTCAGGAAGCATATCGCATATTATTGAGGAGTTTTAGTTAATAGGTAATACATGCTCCGATTGGGTAGCTTCTAAGCCATCCGCCAATAGCGTCCCTTGTATGAAATCAACTGGGCAAAAAACTGAGGAAGCGTGTACCATAAATTAAAAGACTCGTTGTCCGCAGAAATCCGTGAACCAGCGAAAAATCCGTGATATATATTTAGATATGCTTACATTTAAAATCCACAATGGAGTGAAGCCGCGAACGTCGAAGCACGATATAGCGAGGGATCACTGTATTGAAATTTCGCAATTTGGTCCCTCCGTACAAAACATTAGTCGAACAAGTGTTGCAAATGGCATATTTTATGTCACTCTCACTCACTTTGGAAAAACTTCCACACCGCAGACATTTTCATTCAGTAGCCCAACGTCGCCTAAATGTTTGGCATATTCAGAACACAGTGAATGCGGCATCAATATCGGTTCAAATTATTGGTCCGATTTAGTCATCGGTCCAATGCCGATACATTTATTTTAACCCATTATCTGCCGATACAGATATAAATCTGATATTATCATGCATCCTTAAATAGACAGCATGGAAAATACTATTATAGTCATTTAAGTGATAATGGTTCAAAAATGTAAACCTAATATGAGCTCCAGCTCCACCTACTCCAACTCCCTGGAGTAAAACATGAAATATCCTATATGTAGACAAGTGTTCATTTATAAATACTATACTCTTACTGTTATTTTTATTATTATAATTGTATCTGTACAAGTTTTTTCATACATTAAAGCCAGTATATTTAATTATTCTCTTAAGTCATGTGGCTGTTGAAAATATAATTTAGATAGATAAACAAATCTCCGCTTTGTAGATAATAAAAGGTAATCTGTATCTGCAAATTTCTTTTGATTTAACGTGTCTCTGTTTGTCAGAACTTTGTTTTTATAAAGTGGAAAGGATTGTGTTAACTCTAGATGGGTGTAATATTGGGTTTTAAAAAGGGAAAAACTGGTATCTGAAGTAACATTTTGTGCCTTTCTTCAGGTTTGTATTATATGCATTAATATTGAGCCAACCTTACTACCAAGTTAAAGCAGACTACTGCAGGCTTGCATTCCACCAAATTTGTCCTTTAGTTCTTGCAGTCTGCTTCTGTCAGAAGCTGTTTTAATGAACGTAGAGTTTTCTTTTTTTCCTCTCCTGTACCTGCTCAGGGTGTGTTTAGTGCATCTTGCTAGGTGTTGATTTCTTAGTTTCCTCTGATTAACAAATAAAATGCTTCAACCTTTCATGATGAAAATAACAAAGAAATCTTAATAGCGTCTTATTTAATGCTGATGTTTTTTTAATTCCTAAATTTTCCTGTCTCTTGAACAAAAAATTAGATCAACTGGTAAATTTGCTGTATTTTCATACTTTTTTTTCCCTTGTGAATAATGTTTAATTTTGATATTATTTAGCTTTACAGTTGTTGAGTTATGGTGTACATTTGTTGAGCTACACATACCAGTTTCAGATATGCTTATTAAAAATCCCCACATATAAATCTTCTGTGCTGTCTTGGCTTAAAAGCTTAATCATAATACACATGGTGAGTTCTGTTTTGAGTTAGTATGATTGCAAGAAGTTTGGTTAATGATTGTTAGAGGATTGCTAGAACTTTGATTATTTAACATGCTGATGGACTGTGGGGAAAATGTTCCTTGTTAATCTCTCTTGATTCAATTTAGAGTAAATTACACACTGAGATGTCTTTTTTGTAATATTCAGCCTTAATCAACTTTGATATGTTAGCACAATAAATTGTTGTGCATTTTTCTTTGCATTATTTTAATATATATCTTAATTTAGAATTTTAAAAGGTCATCATCAATTGACATACTGATATTTTAAATTCATTGCTACTAGGAATGAGTATTGTGAAATTTGTATTTGGAAGTCCATTCCTGTTATTAATACATGTAAAATTCCATTGCAACGAATATCCCCATATGACATGAATCTATAGAAATCTCGTTACTATGTAGTACATTACAATGAGGTATACAAAAGACCTTGAAATGCTTGAATGAATCATCCACAGAGCAGTTAGTTCTGTGGCCGCAGCTCAGTTGTGCACAACGAATCCCAAACAGAAACACTTTTTTTTTTTTTTTTTCTCCAAACTTCGTACTGTTTTTTTTTTTTTTGCCTTTTTTGTTTCCTGCGGTTTTCAGTGATACCTTTTGCTTATTGCTTGTCAACATTTGAAAAACATCCATTGGAATTTAACTCATTGTCATCCTCCTATAGAAACGGCAGACGTTGCTAGTGAATTTGGAATTTTGCCATTGATTGTCAACTTTCTTGAAAGACATAGCAATAAAGAAGAAAAATTTTGGGTTGCAAATATATGTGAACTGCTTCATTTGAAAACGTCGAAAAAGCCGGTTTTATGTGGTTCAGTGATGCTCGTTCAAGAAACATTCCTATTAATGCGGCACTCATTTAAGAAAATGGGAGGTTTCTAAACTCTCTTAGGACCTCCCAAAACTAGACAGCAAGCCAAAGTGCGATCTCCGCGTCTGTAAGGGGCAATAGCAGGCTCATAGATATGCTGCGTCACTCCACCAAAGTAAACAGAAAATGGGTGATGCAAGGTTAGTAGCACGTAAACTGTAAATGCAGATAAGATAAGATAGGATTACTTGATCACTGACCTGCACAACCCTGCCTGACTGCTGTGTCTGTGTATAGCAGTGTGGCAGATCTCCCTACAATAAATAAGTGTGCAGTTTCTGTTTCAAGCTGAATAAAAGCTGGTTTTGCTAAAGTACTGAGAGTAAGCCTCGTGTTTTGGGGTGCAAGACAGGGACTTCTAGTGCAACCCCGATCTTTTATGATTTGCTTCTGTGGTGCTTCACTGCAGCGCTGTGAGCCGCCTGTTGCCCTGCCCCAGCAACGGACAATCTTCCACAGGCGCTGCAATCGTGCTTAAGGACGCACTTCAGTGTGTCATTCCCATTGGGTGGGGTGATCCCACAAGAGTTCAGAAACCTCACAATATGAAGAAGAAGTAAAGGATGATTCAGCTTCTGATTGATAACTGTGGTGCCCACAACATCATCAGTCAGACAAGGTTGTGACCAGGTTAGTGGCCAAGTAATTCTGTTCCCTGCATTTACAATGTTCCTTACATCACCCATTGAGATCTTTTCTGTTCGCTTCAGTGTTGAGCCGCCGCAGAACTGTGAGTCTGCTGTTGCCCTGGCAACAGATTAACAGTCTTCCACAGACGCGGTGATCTCACTTCGGGACGCTCTTCGGCATGTTGTCCAGTTTGGGGAGGTCCCAAGAGAGTTTAGAAACCTCAGTCTTTCAAGAAAGTTGACAGTGTCGATGGCGAAATTCCGAATTCACTGGCAATGTCTTTTTTCTTTTTTTTTTCTTTCGAAAGCTGCAAAAATGTAAAGTTTTTTATTCTAATATGAACTGCTATCATTTTTTCGTGTTTGCCATTTCTATAGGAGGGTGACAATGAGTTAAATTCCAATGAATGATTTTCAAATGTTGACGAGCAATAAGCAAAAGGTATTACTGGAAAAAAAATCGCAAAACAAAAAAATAAATAAATACAGTACGAGGAAAGTCAGAAGAAATTATTTTTTACAATGTTTCTGTTTGGGGATCGTTGTGCACAACTGAGCTGCGTCCACAGAAATAACTGCGCTATGGATGATTCATTCAGGCATTTCAAGGTCTTTTGGGCCCTTTGTTGTAATGAAAGTATCTACTGAATGTACTTTGTAGTAACAAGATTTCTATAGACTCGCGTCATATGGAGAAACTGTTGGGACCATAAAAATACTTTGTTGTAAAGATATTCGTTGTAATGGAATTTTACCTGTATATAAAATACTAAGCCTAAACATGCAACGATTTTATGTCATGGTTTTTTTTTTTTTTTTGTTACGCTTTAAATAGGGCTTATTTTAAAACCTACATATATATGTTTGGTATCATTCTTTTCAGAATTTATCGAACTTTAATGTGATGTTGTTAGAACAACGCCGACTGTCCAGTCACTTCTCCTTTGTGTAAATGCTATTGACAGACACAGTTGCTGCGCTCTCAGCTCCAAGTGGGGTTGGAAATAAAAGACAAAGAGTAGAAGACAAAGTAGAACATCGTAAAGAGGTTCAAAAATGTTGGCACGGTACACATGCAGAGCAGGTTAGAGATAATGAAAGTACTAAAATTCGAAAGTTTTAAAAATTGTTAGTAAAGATCACATTAGCACTAACAAATGGAAATTATTACTCGGTTAACAGAACAGCGAAAAGAGATCAAATATATGGAAATAAGTGATATGACAGAAGTATGTAGTTATTGTTTGGCTTTAAACTTTAAGTCAGAGACTTGTAGATTGCCTAACTCGTGTTGCCATCAGGGAAACGCAGTGTTTCTTACCAATGAAGACGCATATCCAAGAAAATTAAAAGGTTTGTTGTTTGGTGAAAGTGAAATCCACAAATGAGCTGCAGATAAGTAAAGTGGCTGGCACAAAGTGCAGGCCCTTATGGGTTGGCGAGTGAATCCAGCCAGGGGGGCAAACTCCCTATTTTGTGTGTGTGTGTGCATGTATGTATATATATATATCTCCCAACCCCCCGCTATCTGGGTAGCATTGGAGTTGTATAAGATAGATGCTTCAGCAAATTACCAGGTAACTTCCTCACAGATGGACAGATTATTAGACTAGTAAATATGTCCTGATATGATTATTCAGCAGCAGTAAAGAATTAATCCTAATTACAATATTTTAAAATAATGTCATTAGTGCTTTTTGCTGTAGAGAGCATAGTTTACAAAGAAATAGGTCTTTCAACAAATATTTTCTGCACTTGGATGAAGACGGTTCAAAGTATAGCACAGTATTATTAAAAGCATCTTTCAGCTGCATGGTAAATTATACAGCCGTATTGTGATTGCTTTGTTGGCCAGTAATATCCCTGTAGCAAGATGACTGCACACACCTCCCCAGCCTCCCTGAGAAGGATTTCTCTGTCCTTCCCGACCTGTATTCAAATAGCCTGCTGCAGTATGGAGGAGCCCAGCTGATGGCAGATTTTACCTTATATGGCCATTCTAAGTACAACGGCTGTCAGCCTTCCAGAGCCATTTCCTCAAAGCATCTTCATTGGCTAAGAGCAGTGTTAGAGCCTAGTGGTTTCTGGGATTGGTTTGGATACATCATAAGATTGGACAGGACTCTAGAAAGAAGGGTGGGGGGGAGCTATATCAAGTATTGAATGTGCAATGCTGTCTTCTGATGCTTTAACTCCATATAAAGGCTGCATTTTCTGTGTGGTATTTGTAATGTGGAGACTAGGCTTTTCTTGTATGCTCTGAGTCACACTGTAAGGCTGAATTTATTCAAGTAAAGCAAAGATTTCTGAGCTTTGATAATCAAATAATGACACTAATTTTAGAATCACATTGTATAATTCCACTGCTGTATTTAGTTTTAGGTGCTATTTCTGTACAGATACTTATTTCAGAAGTGCCATTAGAAAATTCTGATACCTAGTCATCCTAAACTTAAACTTCCCCTGCTCATTTAGCTTGGGTGTGTTTTTTCCATTCTTTATTTCTGAACAAATTCATTGTTTACTAAAATGATCTCTCAAACCTGGATTTCTCTTTTGTTGTTACTTTTTGTAATGCTTCTGGTTTCTAAACTTAAATGCTTTGTTTTTCTGTTGTTACAAATAAGTCATTCCAGTAGTGGTTTTCCCCTGCCTGTGTTTTGGCAGTGCTTGTGAAATTAAAAATATGTTAAAACAGACTTTACTCTATTTATAGCCAAGGGATATAACTAATGTGTCCCATACTTCAAAGTCACTAATATTTTTTCTGTGGAATGTTTTTCTGTTGATCCTACATATTTTAAATAATGAGCAATTCATTCTTCCTACTGACTCATCGCCTAGCACACTGATGCATACATGAGCTACTGGGTGAGGCTGTAGCTCAACACTTACAGGCTGGCGCTGTTAACCTTGACTGGCTGCTCCTGGCTTTTCAGATTACACATTTCCTTACTTGGCATCTTGAAAATCTTTCTGTATTATGAACATCTCTGGCAATTTATACCTTAACAACTGGTTTAGGAATCCACTTTTGAGTTAGTACTGAGAAAGAAGTTGTCTCTTAATTTAGATTCAAGGACATTATTATGAGATATGTTTTATTCAGACTACCTCATTTGGTTAAGGTTAATAGGACATTTTAACCTCATTGGCCATACCAAGAGCTTGAGGGAAAATTAAGGGAAAAAAACGCAGCTTTAGAAAAGGCTTCAAAACTGTACTAGTGTTTTGAATCTCCACGGGTATTGTTGGGTTGATATTGAATATTAATACTGAAAGCTGTGTCATACCATCTAGAAAAGGAGGTGATCTGTGAGGAAAGCTAGTGATCTTTTGGGGTTAGTGAATGGAACTATAGAGTTTGATTACTAGAACAACGAAAGGGTACATACAGTCATCTATTATAGTATATCATGAGATCAGAAGATAAGCAGGAAAACATTACTCATAAAAAATTCAAATTAAGTTCTCTTTAAAGTTTGTAGAAAGCATGAGAGTGAAATCTGTTCATAAAATGATGATCCCATGCCCCAGGAAACATTGTTAAAGAACCAGGGTGGAGGCAGCATCCTGCTGTGGCATGCAAATCGGCAGTAGCAGGACAGGACAGCTCATTAAAAGTGAAACAAAAAATGGAGCACCATACCGTAAACTATTGCAAGGGAGTTTGTTTCACTCTTCTAAAAGGACATAATCTTGAAAGTTTTCTTCATTCACGTGAATAATGATTCAGAGTACATCAGAGCAAAATTAGAATGGTTCCACAATTTGCCAAAACACAAAAACAAAACACTTCATGTCTCATTAAAACTTGTCATGAGCCTGTAGAACAGTTGGAAGATTTTGATTCTTCACTGCTGTGAATATCCAGCGCTACCCTCTGCTCACACAGTCTGGGTATTCATATTTTCTCTCGCAATCCTTAAAGCATGCATGTTAGGTTAATTTCTGACTAATGTCCCATGCAAGAATTTTGTTTGCAGAGAGCCTGAGTTTATCCTGGTAGTATAGAAGTAGTGGCACATGATTATCGCCTTCTGACTAGAATTTCCTTCTTCATTGATATGGAAGCATCAAGAGTCTGTTGAATGAATGATGGCAGAATAAAATTTGTAATGTGTCATTTGTCACCTGACTTGGGGAGGACAAGATGCCATAGAATGACTGTACATCTGTAAAACAAATTCAGTTGGATTTATTGTAATTAGAAATGGAGCAAGTGAGATAAACTGGTACTTTCTTTGTTTTCTACTTGGACGGCTGTGTTATGAAAGTGGCCCTTCTAATTGCTTCTTCACAAAGTAGCAATGTGCCTTATTCAAAAATATTTGCATTTATTCTGGAGTTTACTATTTTACATTTTGCTTACCGCAATCGAATATTTGCAAGCAACATTCTGTTTCAAAACAGAAGTAGAAGCATTTTAACATGCTTAGATGGCAGCCAAAGTTTTGTTTTTAATTGATCACAGTCAGAAAGTTACTGTGTTTTTTTTTTGTTTTTTTTTTCCTCCTGACATTAGAAGTTAAAGCTGAAGTTTTCTAGCCATTATTTGAATGAAGCATGTTAGAAAAAACTTCAGAAGTTTAAGGAAAGGTTTGTGATCCAATTTATATTAGTCCTGTATAACTCATAAATGTTCATAAACCTGTTCTGCAGGGTAGGGCAGAAGCACAGTTTCATCTTTTACCAGTGCTTGCGTCAAAGTAAATGTACTGCTGATTTCAGAATATATAAATATAATTATAGGGAGTTAAAGGTGGTTGCCCATTGGATTTATTCTTGCTTTTTTGCCCTTTAATGCTGGAATAGACTTTAACATCATGTGCCTCATATTTGGCACAATGTAGGTGTGAGAATTAAACTGACAAACTTTAAAAGTCTTAATGCCTTAGGGTAATCTGCCTGAGCATGTGCTTTTGCTCTCTTCCTAAGTTGTTTTTAGCACTAGTTTTACCCTCCTTACATTACCTTCTTAATCCTGCTACATTAGTGGCAGCTGGGCCTGAGGCAAACCGGGTGCGAGTCCAGTGCAGGGCTCACTTACACAGAACCTTGCATGGGGGCATTCAGGAATCGCCAGTTAATCATACCAGCCATCTTTGAGGGAAAAGCAGTAAGACCCACACAGACATTTGCAACTAGTCTTGCAGTCCCTGTGCAAAGAAACTGTGTTCTGGTCCTGGGTCAGACTGGCAATCAATGAAACTTGTACATTTAAAAAAATAAAACTTGCATCGGATGATGAAAAATATTTGGCGACTCTATATAAAAAAAAAAACCAAACAAAAAAAAACATCAAATTAAGACCACGAAATTCTACGTATATATTGTTATTAGAATTTTATTTCCTTTACAAATTTCCTTTCCTTCATAACTAATTAAACAGTTAATGCAAAAATATGTAACATTAGCTAGTATTAACAACTCCTTCTTATTCTCTTCTTTCATATAGCACATTTTTAATTTGTTTAAACTACAGGTTGCCTAAGGAGTTTCTTTTTAAAAAATGCAACTTGTTTGCGTGTGTATGAATGGACAGAAGGAAAGAAATCACTACAGTTTTAAAATATAGATTAAACAATTTTGTTTCCCAAAAAATTGATATTTTATAATAAAACAATACAGTAGATTAAAACAAAATATATGCTTCTTCATCTGTCTTTTTTATGTCCATTATATTCCCTTCTTTCTGTTACATTATACAGTTATTAATTTTCTTTATAGACATTTGATCACTGTCACAGTTCCTTAAGTCTCCATTATCTGTGACACTATTCAAGAAAAATGATTTCTTACTCATATTTCATGCCGTGCAAGCTTAGCATGACTTCAGAAGTCCTGTCTCTTTGACCAGAGTTTGCAAACTCTGTCTTAGGGATTTGGTTATAAAACACTTTTTTTGTTTGTTTTTTTAAATCATCCATCACTTGGGACCTTAAACTTCTATAACCGTATGAAATATATATATATATTTAAAAAAAAAAAAAACCTTCCTGAAAACTTTACGGTTAGTACTAACATGATTTATTTTTCTCACCTTTAGGTGTGCGTGTGTGTATCTTTATTTGCCATTGTGCCAGCTTGTGTTGCCTTAGTCTTTCTTTTTTCTTGTATCATTTGGTCAGTGTTGTCTCTTAAGTAGTGGATGTGTAGCTGATGACCAGATTTTTGCTTTTGTGCTCCTTTTGAAAAAAAAAAAATTAGGCTGAATGCAATATTTTTGTCGCACTATAGCTTTTTTGAGGAAGGATGGCCAGCATTTAAATGACTTCATAGAGAAGTATTTTTCATTTTCCTGTAGTTTTACTCCAAATTTCCTCCCAACTGCCACACTTCCTTCTCTAAAGTGTAAATCCAATCTCAGCAGGAAGAATGGGCAGTATGTAAGGCTGTTCTGCTGAAATTTGGACCATTGCTTTTGGGACTCATGCCAGTTCATTTTAAAAAAAAATTTTTTAAGAGACAAGAATTCAAACTCCTCTTTAAAGAGTTTTTGCCTATTAACTACAGGTAAAATTCCGTTACAACGAACGCCCAGGGACCTAAAAAATATTTCATTGTAATAAACATTTTGTTGTATGAGATTCTGTATTTGTTACAATAGTGCTTTCTTTAACTTGCATCCATGCGTCTGCAATCATTTCAATAGCTTCTTTCGCATTAAGTTTAATCTCCTCCTGTCTACAAGTAATGCTGACGAGAATTTTTTCTCAGCATTTCCTTGCGATAATACACTTTCAGGGTGCGAGTGATGCCCAAATCCAATGGCTGAAGGCCTGCTGTGCAAGTGTAATGCGAACATTATCTAAACGCGGAAGCATGTTTTGGGCAGCACAGTTATCAATCAGAAGCCAAATCATCCTTTTCCTCTTCTTCATATTGTGAGGTTTCTGAACTCTTTTGGGTTCCCCCCACCCAACGGGAACGTCACGCTGAAGTGCATCCCGAAGTGTGATTGCCACATGTATGTAAGATTGTTTGTCAGTTGCCAGTGCAGGGCAACGGCAGACACACAGCAGTGCAGTGAGGCGCCACAGAAGCGAATCTTAAAAGATGAGAGTTGTGCTATAAGTCACTGTATTACACCCCAAAATATGAGGCTGAGTCTCAGTATTTTAGCAAAACCAGCTTTTACTCCGCTTGAAACAGGAACAGCACGGTTATTTATTGTAATGAAAATTTCGTTGTAAAGATATTCGTTGTAACGGAATTTTACCTATAGTGTGTTGCAGCATCGTTAATAACTGTTGATTCTTCATAACAAAGGTTTCATGTGTTGGTTGGTTTTATTTTGCTTTTTGCCTCTTGCCTCCATGTCTGAAAATGTTTAGTGTATCTGTAGCTTTATCCTCCTACACCTAATTACTCTGCTTCCCATTGGGTGCAGTGCAGGGACGCAAGCACTGGTTAACTTCAGTAACGAGGCATTAACTGATAGTTTTAATAATTATTTATGCAGTTTAGCAGTGACTTTGTGCCAGCTGTCTGTGACATCTTACCATTTAGCTGAACAGATCAGCAAATGTCATGAACTGATGCCAGATAAAGCCCATCTCCTGGCCCCACACAGTATTGGGGCATGATGAATTATTCTTGTGCCAGTGGATGCTTTTTATAATATGTTTCTTTAAAAACTGACACCTTTAAACAGCACTGTAGTGCACTTTTTAAGTGATCTTATTAATCAAAAACAAAATGTGTCTTTTTTCCATAGAAAGAAAATAAACTGGCATAAATGATGTAAGTCAGGGTTCTCAAACTCCAGTCCTGGAGGGTCGCAGTGGCAAAAACAGGTCACTCATTAAGAAAAGCCACTGCAGCCCTGTAGGGCCAGAGTTTGAGAACCCTGATGTAAGTGGTACTTAAGGTTCCAACTGCTTGTTTGTGATTTTTGTTTTAGTTTTTTTTTTTTTTTTTTTTTTGCAACGGTTTATACATATAAATTATACAAAGTGAGACACAAAAATAACCAGATTGGTAAAAAAAAATATTTATTAATGAATTACACCATTCTAAACATTGTCACCTTTTATACATTCTTGCAACTGATTCCCTGTCAATACCAACCAACTCTGAGATAGCCTGAACACCTAGGCGGCGATCATTTAGAATAATCTGATTCTTCATTTTTTTTCCATCCGTCCTAGACGAGCATGGTTGACCTAGATATTGAAAGTCTTCCACATTTTCTTGTCCTTCCTTGAAACGTTTGTGCCACTCAACTTGTGTGCGAGACAAACTTATCACCTTACACTGTTTTTATCATTTAATAAGTTTCTGTGGCCATTTTGTTTAATTTCATGAGAAATTTGATGTTGATTCTCTGTTCAATTTTTTTTTTCCACCCGACATTTTCATGGCAACTCGTGTAGCGATTGTTGTGCAAATACTGACTGGACCATTCAGAGGATATACCTAGCTGGTTGACAGTTTGAGAAGGCATGTAGGAGGGGATATAGTTGTATGATTCACGTCCATCCGTCTGGCCGACCTCCGGATGATTTTCCAGGAAAGCCCCTAGCCCAGTCCGATTATTTTTGTATCTCGCCTCATATTATTGTATATTATTATCATTATAAATGTATTTATATATATATATATATATATATATATATATATATATATATAACATTTTGTAAAGTTTTATTCAGTTGTGTCGTGTTGTGTAGTCCCATATCTAAGTGAATATACAGATTAGTTCAAAAGACAGTGCATTTTAGAAAGTGACCTGCTCATATTTACATGAAGTCAACATTCCTCTGATACTTGCTGTACAACCACTACGGTTTTAGGTTGCGTAGCTGCATAGTTGAAATTACAGAGGAAGCATAATTGTGTATTTAAATTTTCAAAGATTTTATCTCTCTGTGCATTGAATATTGAATTCTGGCCATTGATGATGATGTTTTCTGAAGCTGTCTGGCCTCTTGATGAAGTGACTTGTATTAGCATTATTATTTTTTTTGAAGATGTCAGTATTATTTTTTTATCCATACATTTGTTTTAGTTATTAAAACTCACTAGTTATTAAAATAAAAGGAGCTGTTTTTTTTCTGTTCGGTGGGAATAATGTTTTTTTTTTTTTTTTCAAAATCTGCAAAATAAAAGAATCTAATATATATGGAGTTTGGAAATTTTATAGTAATACTACTGATTACATTTTTATATCTATACTAATAAAAGGCAAAGCCCTCACTCACTCACTCACTGACTCATCACTAATTCTCCAACTTCCCGTGTGGGTGGAAGGCTGAAATTTGGCAGGTTCATTCCTTACAGCTTCCTTACAAAAGTTGGGCAGGTTTTATATCGAAATTCTACGCGTAATGGTCATAACTGGAAGTAGTTTTTCTCCATTTACTGTAATGGAGATGAGCTTTAACGCCGTGGGGGCGGAGTTTCGTGTGACATCATCACGCCTCCCACGTAATCACGTAGAAAACCAGGAAGACCTCAAAAAAGCGCTGAAGAAAACATGCATTATATAATTTAGAAAGCAGCGAAACAACAAGAAGCGAGCGAGTGACATATACAACCATATTCATGAGTTCTGCTACTTCGGAAACAAAGCACACGGTGGAAAAAATCAATGTCCCGCTAAAGGAAGACAGTGTAAAAAAAACCCGTGCATGCAGTGTGTCAGGTCTCAGATAAAGAAGAAGACGAGCTGTTTATTGATGCAGTAAGAAACGAATCGATGAATGAAACCTGTCATCTTTACAACGATTGACAAACACGGAATGTAACTTGAACACAACACATCCTACAAATACGAACCTGATTGAAAGAAATAATGATAATCAAATCCTTGATGACAGCAACACTCAGTAACACTCACAAAATAAGTATATTGACAGTCATGTTACGTTTTATTTTTAAAATGTTCCCTTTTCTTTTTCTAGCTTTTTTAACACACTACTTCTCCGCTGCGATACGCGGGTATATATATATGTATATATATATCCCGATCTACATACTCGAATAATGGATACTTTATTCGCCATCAATGATTGTTTTGGTAAAGCCATACTCAGTGTATTCATTAGATGAGCGGTAAAAAGTAAGAGCGAGGAGGATGACTTATTGAGGCATGCAGGCTGTAGTGCGCCAACTCTATCTGAATTGCGATCACATTTGAAAAAATATATCTTTTCAAGTTCTATTTAGTCCATATGTGTCAAACTCAAGGGCAGGGCCACATCCGCCCGGCGTGTAATTATATCCGCCCGAGATCATTTTATATACTGTATTATTGTTATTAATGGCCGGTGTATGAAGCGCTGGTAACACAATAAACTACAGATCCCATAATGCAGCGCTTCAGCTGCCTTGCCGAACACTTACCGCGTTAATCAAGTCTACCTTATGATGCTGCTAGTTATTGCGAAGCTAGAGTTATTGCGCACTGAGTTTGCACGGCGCTTTGGTACTTTGAAGAACAAAAAAAGTCCGTCTACATGCGGCTCGAACCTTGTGCATGTTTGGTAGCACATATCTGTGTGAGAAGCTCTTCTCAGTGATAAAGACTAACAAAACAGCACACAGGAGTTGCCTCACTGATGAGCACCTGCAATCCATCCTGAGAATCTCCACAACACAGAACCTCACACCAAACAGAAACGAACTTGTGGCCAAAAAAAGATGCCAGGCGTCCAGCTCTAAAATGACATATGAGCAAAGACAACTTAATGATTTGATTTGTTATTGCACGTAAGAGCGGGAGTCAACCGTTTTAACAAACAGCGTATTGCACTGATACGAAATAGCTGTGTGTGTATATATGTAGATATATATATGTATATATGTGTAAATATATCTATATATATATATATATATATATATATATATATATATATATATATATATGACAACAACACTCATCACTCACAACAGTGACAAAACAATTACATTGACAATCAGGTTACGTTATTTTCAAAATGTTTCCTTTTCTTTTCATTGCTTCTTTAACACACTACTTCTCCGCTGCGAAGCGCGGGTATTTTGCTAGTATAAATATAAAGGCAATTTCCATTATAATCTCTTCCATTTAAACCGTATAAGTTCAGTTAATTCCCTTAGTTCAGTTTACTGGCCCTGGACAAAGTGGCAGTCTTTGCAATGCCTGCACACAAATTCTATGCAGCCATTCAGACAGAGCCTTGTTTGGAACTGCAGTTAAACTAGCAGGCATGTGTTTTTAGGGATGTGGGAGGAAAGCCCACACAAGCATGGCGAGAACAGACAAACTCCACATGGACAACATCAAGATGCAGTATTTCTTGGATGCTGTGATGGCGTTCATAGGTGGTAGCAGTGTGTGCTGAAGTGTTACTGCTAATCAAGTGTTTTTCTTGAGGCCCTGTATAAAGGGCCCATATGTTACCCATATATTCTTTTA
Organism: Polypterus senegalus; assembly: GCF_016835505.1. Taxonomy (NCBI): domain Eukaryota; kingdom Metazoa; phylum Chordata; class Cladistia; order Polypteriformes; family Polypteridae; genus Polypterus; species Polypterus senegalus. Next base: position 62,338,770 of record NC_053165.1, read on the forward strand.
ACTTGATTTCTCTCATAATGCTAGATTTTGCTTTAATTGGACTGTTTTATGTTTTTTTTTTGTTTTTTTTTTTTAATTGTTGCAGACTACCTATAAAGGTTAATCTACTACTGTAAATTTAAATAGATATGTTTACTTATGCATTTAAATGTTCTATGTTTGAAATCTCTCTTTGCAGTAAGAAACCCTTCATGAGACTTTTTTTTAACTCTGTATGGCTGTATCCCTTTTCATGTCCAAAGACCTTTCATTTGTAGAAATGTCTGGAATCTATAAATGAAGTTGTAGATGTTTGGGTTCTTTGTTCTGTTTTAAAAGACTGAATATCTCAACTTGAATTCTGAGGTCTTCCATGGGTCTGTGTACTTTATCACACCTATTTGCCTTTCTCTTGTTATCAGTGTAGACATTTTTGTTCCACTTGAAGTTGAAAGTGAAAAAATGTAGTAAATAAGAATTTCTTCGTGTTCAGTTCTCAGACAGCAGAACTAATGTGTCTTAAACTGGGGATTAGGTATGCACCTGGATACTGCAGAAGTTCCATATATCCAAAGTCATTTTCTTTATGTATTTTTTCTCTCCACAGACAGGTCGAATTGACAAATCCTATCCAACAGTATGTGGCCATACAGGACCAGTTTTAGATATTGACTGGTGTCCACACAATGATCAAGTTATTGCCAGTGGATCTGAAGACTGCACAGTGATGGTGAGTAAGGAGAAGCATTTCAGTGTCTTATCTACCAACTTCCTGACTCACACTAGATCATTCTAAGATTTCGATGTAAAGAAGTTATGTTCGCTAATCGTTGCACTGGAGTTTGGGGGTGTGTTACATGTTGGCATGTGCAAGTAAGAATTACACTTAACTCCGTACGCATGACAGTAATGACTGTACTGTATATACCTGTATAATGATGCTGTGAGTGGCAGGTTTGGATTCCGGCCAGTGTTCCAAAATGTGTGTTTATTTCCAAGGGGTCTACGGTACAATGAAATTGACACAAAACTGTCAAGAATGTTACTTTTCAAACCCAGTTACAGGATCTGAGCAGTAAGCATTACGTAACATTAGAATAAATACAAATAAACATTTATGCAAAAAAAATTTACATTTTATAAGATGGCTAGAATAATGTCAGTTTGGTTCCCTGGCCTGTCCTTGAGATAGTTGTATTTGTTAAATTTCACCATTGTTGAATTGCACGTCTGATTTCAGGTGGATGAGATGGTAACTGCAAATATTGAGGTGTCTCATAGACTGGTTTGGTATCGCCCAAGATAAGATACATTCATAGACTAAAATCATAACTTCGTATCGTCATGGCTATAGTTATTAACTAGTAAGTGGATTTTCATGATGCAGTATTCAAGCCCCTGCACTAAACTTTGAAGAAACTCTACAAGCTGAAGTCAGAAACACATCAGAAGGTGTAAAAAAAACAAACAGTGAAATGTCTTCTCAGTATCTGATGCTAATGTAAATACTAGACTGTGTGAAGAAGTCTTAAATGAATGGTCCATGTCTCATTAGATGACTTTTCCCAGTGATTTTTTCAGTCATGTCTTTCGAGTGCATAATTTTGGTGAGTTAGATGCAGTTGATGTTATGCATCCATGAAGTCTACTCCTCTACTGTGACATACCCAGCGACTTATTCCAATAAGGAATGTGGCTGTTTTGGATCTCACAAACTGGAGAGAACCTAGTCTGTCTGTCTGGATTGTATTTTACATAAAACAACAGAATGGAAAAAAAAGAGTAGAGACTATAGCTGAACTTGCCATCCGTGTTAATCCTTTGTACAGCATTGACTCCATCAGACATCACAGTTTTGGTTGTCACTAGGGAATCCATTCCCGGATGTGTTTTTCCATTCCCGGGAATCCCGCTTATCATTCCCTGGAATCTCGGGCTTCCGGGGATGATACAGTGCACGGGCATCTCACATGTGAATGGTTTTAGAACGACCAACACTTATTTTTTTAATAAAACTACTGCAGTATGTTGACACCAATAAAAGACTAGCCTTAAATACAAGCAGTTCATGCTGTCATACAAGTACATTTATCTAGTTAGTTACGGTAATAACAGCCTAGAAAGCACAACGTGTCCAGCGTGCGGTCGTCCAGGCGAGAGGGCACATTTGTGCAGAATAAGCCAGCCGCTGAGAAAACATGCTCTGCTTCCACCGAAGTAGGCGGCACAGTCATCAGATACTGATACACTTGTTCTAAACAACGCCCATGCTTGCCGTTGCTCTGAAACACTGCCACTTCAGCTTTTACTGATGCATGCAGTTTCTTGTCATCATTTTGTGATGGCAAGTTTCTTGGTACAGATAATGCAGATGCAGCAGACTGACATATTGCAATTTCAAGTTGCTGTTCAAAGCTGTTGCCTAACAAACTGACATCTACCCTGTCCCAGCATTCGTGAGCTGCAGAGTGCAGAATCCTCCCAGTCCACTGTGCTCATTCTAAGTGGGAGCCAGGAAACTGACTGCTACTGGTCTGTTGTTGACTGAATTAATCAGCAACACACTACACCGTGGGCCAAAAAAAAAAAGTGCCACTTAACTATTGTCAACTATAACTCTGTTATTTCTTGATTGATTTTTACACTTTTACACCCTATATATGCAAGCTTGGCTGTTCCAAGCCAAAGTAATTGCAGTACACAAAAGGCCATAAGACCTGGAGCTACAAACGGAGGCAGAAAGCAAAAGAGTCCACATTTGAAATTTATAGTTCAAAATACAGCAGAATATTTGAAGAGGAAATGGTGAGAAGCACATTAATGCCTGTCTACAGCTTTCTCTGAAGCATGGTGGCAACTTGGTCTTGGATAACTTCTGAGAAACAGAAAGAGATTTTGATTAATTGTGATGCACCTTCAGGGGAAACTGCCTTATTGACAAAGCTATATCATCTGGCACGATACTATCCCCAAAGACTATACAAACATAACTAAGATCAACTTGGAGTAGACATCTGCCAATGGTACACTAACATTACTGTGTTAGCCACCTCAGAGCCCAACCTCAATATAGCTGAGGCAGTGTAGGATCACTTGGACAAGGAAAAGAACAAAAAGCAAGAAAAGAAGAGTTAATTGCAACTCTTGCAGCATCAAAGAGTTAACCACAAGATTACTTAAAAGAATTACACAACTGTGTGCCAGAGGTAATTGCTTCTCTTTTTCTTTTCAAAAAAAAATACTGACTTGTATTACAAACATAACACATTTTTGTTATATTTTATTATATCAAGGCTTATTTATATTTGTTCTAATGTTATATATTGTCTTCACATGAACATAAAAACTCTCTGCCCAGAACATATCAAAGATGATGATCTAGAGGCAAGAGAATATATATTTTTCTCGAGACATGTCATTTTTGGTTGGTACTGCAGATAGTAATGATAATAGCTCTTTTAGGCATGTCAATAGGTATTTCATCAGATATAATTTTAGGACTATGACATATGTCTAGTTTTGCATGCATAGGGACACACTAAATGCAAATTTAAACATGATGTTTCCATTTTAGTTCAGTATCCATGATTGTAAAATAATTTAATACATCCTTATTCGGTTTGTGCAATAGATACTAATAAGCAGTTATTAAAAATTCACCTTAAGTAACTGGATGTTAGTATCTTGACATAAGCCTGTAGCTGGAATTATTCAAGGGTCACTTACCAGATGGGTCTTGTTATTTAGATAGCAGGGGAGAGAAAGTGTGCACCATTGAGCAGGGCAGGATTTATATCAAGATGTCTGTTTATACTACCCCCATGGGCAATGTGCTTTTAAGTTAATACCTGTCTGATGGTATTACATCTATCTAGAATATAAGTAGATGCATTAAGCAGAAACTCAGTTCTAACAAAAGGCTATTAACTTAGAAAGAATGGACGATAGTATTTTCAGAATGAATTATGACCCCTTTCTAGAAAATTCTAAATCATTCCTGTAGTAGTTTTGTCAAGTGTACAGAATACAGTGAAATACTTACTTTCAGGCCTGTGCACCCCTGGTATAAGCTGGCTGTTTTATCTTGGTAGAGTAATATATATTGCTCTACTTTCCCCTATTGTATTATTAATATGTAGCCTTAGAATGTCTAATCTCACAGACTTACCACTATTTATAAGGTATTATTGTTTATAACTTTTCCCCACCTTCCCTTCTATATCTATAACTTCAGGCAATTAGATTTAGTAAAAAGACAAGTAGGAGTGAAGTTACACATAAAATAATGTATTACTGATAATATTCATACATAATAACAAAATGCAAAGTACATTTGAATATTGGCAACCATACAACCTTATAAAATGGTGATGTGTAGTTCAGGTGGCACACAGACTTGTAGTTACTTAAAATGTCTTTAGTTAAGGCATCATTGGTGCTCAGCTTTCAGCCACATGTCTGTTCAATATGTCTGCTGAGCTTTGCTCTTCATTGTGTTGTCTTCATCAGTTCATGGTGTGACGATACTTCAACATCATCACAGGTTAGCAAGAGAGAGAATGTGAGGTTAAGCACGTACATTTATAGATGTTCTGTCCAACCCCTACAGCCAATAGGATATCATGGTACTTAAAGGCCTCTGAGACAAACCGATTCCAAACAGCCATACCTCAGACCAATGGGGGAAATAGAACATCTTAACACCCCCCCAAACCATATGTTAAAGTACACCTTAGCCTACTTGCGGGGGTAGAAAGACTTTAGCAAAGAAACACTCGCCAAACTGGTTTAAGACACATTACCCCAAATCCTGTCGTAAAATTACAAAGAGACTTAGTCGTAAAGGGGGGCAAACACGAATGCCTCTCACCAAAGTAACACTAAATTACATTTGCTTTGCCTAAATTACAAATAAAGACATACAAAATATTTATCAAGTTAAATGCAAAATCCCACATCACAACACTGGCTAAAGTCATCCTGGTACTTTAAACTTGCAGATCTGGTCATAGTACATCCATGCATAGCTCTACTTAAGAAATGCCTGATTTTGCAGGTCAAGTGCACACTACACCAGAATTCTGCATACCTGATATTTGCTGTTTGTTTCCTGAACAGATTTCTAGATAGTGTTTCAACTTTAAGAACACCAGCTCAAGTTTCATCATGCCCGAAGCACCTGCTCAGTGAAGAATGTTAACACTATATAATGGTGGTTTTGAGGGTTGTAGTAATTTGCAGGGTGGTTTGAGCAAAAGCTATACAATTTAAAAAGTTAGGAAACATGTTACTATAATAAGTTACATTTTTTAATTTATTAGCAACACCTTGCAGAGGAAGACCAAAAAAGCTGTTAGCATGTGGAAGATTTGGATCTGTTTGAGCTTATCTCTCTGCTCCCTTGCAGAAATCTACAACTTGTTACGCCTCCAGGCATTAGCTAACTACTTATGTGTTACTGCTAGTTTGCTTGTTTATTCTGTGACAAAGTCGAGCACTAAACATCTTTTGCTATATTTGCACTGTCTTCTGTTGACATTGAACTTTATAACTTACTGCTAAAAATATATCTCCATAACATATCTGTATGTTTTTGAAGGTCCTCTTAATTAGGGGTATCTGCTAAATGAATACATGACCTTTATTACAAAATTCTTAATTCCTTGTTCATGCATAAACTGTATAGAAGACATTTCTCAGTGAAGAAGCAGACTGCGACCTTTTATAGCACTTATCCACCTACCTGTATATGCATGTGTATATTCATGAAATTAGTGGAACTTCTGAAGTTGCTTATGGGCCTAATCCTGCACCCTGCGCTTAATCCACACAGACCAAACCTTTTTTTTATTTTGTACCTGTGGGGAAATCAATTAATTAATGAATAAACACACACAGACTAGAATGATTAAAGGTAAACACACAATGAAGTATTATGCAAGTGTATTTCTTTTGGTATAAGGAGCCTCAGTAGTGTTTCTTGACGCACTTCTGCTGAATGATTTGTTGGCTGGAAATCCTCAATGTTAGTGTGTCAGAGAGAGGATGTGCAGTATTGTTCATAATGACACTCCGTTTAGTTTTCTTTCTCTCCCTTGCTACTATTTCCAGAGAGTCCAGAGTGTGTCCCATAATTGAGAGGGATCTTTAAATTACTTTGTTGACAAGGTGGGCCTCTCTTGAAGTGATGTTACTGGCCCAGCACATTACAACCTAGAAAATTGAACTGGTCATCATGGAGTTATAGAAAATGTAAAGGATGTCACTACCCCCATTAAAGTAAAAAAGAGCCTGCCCTGTCTAATCTGTCATTGATGTGGACACCCAAGTACTTCTGTAAGTGCACCACCTCAACATCCAGTTCCTGAAAAGTGACCAAATATGGAGACTGTTTGGTCTGGCAAAAGTTAATAACCAGTTCTTGGATTTGTTGATGTTGAGTTGCAGGCAGTTCTCAAAGTTTTCCACCTGACACCTTTACTCTGTCTCATCCCCCTTATCGATACACCTTAAAAGGACAGAGTCATCTTAGAATTTCTGCAAGTGACATGACCTGGTGTTAAATTTATAGTCTGAAGTTTACAAAATAATGACAAAAGGATACAGGACTGTTCCTTGTAATGCTCACTTATAAGTGATGCTTGCACACTTGCTTTACCATGAAAATTACAAAGGCGTCCCCAGATATAAGACCCATGGAGACTGATGCACCTTGGGCAGTGTCACTTAGATAGATAGATTAGACAGAGGCAGTGGTGCTGTAAGAATTATTTTTTTGGACTTCTCTAGCGCCTTCAACACCATCCAACCTCTGCTCCTTAGAGACAAGCTGACTGAGATGGGAGTAGATTCATACCTGGTGGCATGGATCGTGGACTATCTTACAGACAGACCTCAGTATGTGCGTCTCAGAAACTGCAGGTCTGACATTGTGGTCGGCAACACAGGAGCGCCGCAGGGGACTGTACTTTCTCCGGTCCTGTTCAGCCAACATACATCAGACTTCCAATACGACTCGGAGTCCTGCCACATGCAAAAGTTTGCTGATGACACTGCTTTTGTGGGCTGCATCAGGAGTGGGCACGAGGAGGAGTACAGGAAGCTAATCAAAGACTTTGTTAAATGGTGCGACTCAAACCACTTACATCTTAACACCAGCAAGACCAAGGAGCTGGTGGTGGATTTTAGGCGGCCCAGGCCACTCATGGACCCTGTGATCATCAGAGGTGACTGTGTGCAGAGGGTGCAGACCTATAAATATCTGGGAGTGCAGCTGGATGATAAATTGGACTGGACTGCCAATACTGATGCTCTGTGTAAGAAAGGTCAGAGCCGACTATACTTTCTTAGAAGGTTGGCGTCCTTCAACATCTGCAGTAAGATGCTGCAGATGTTCTACCAGACGGTTGTGGCGAGTGCCCTCTTCTACGCGGTGGTGTGCTGAGGAGGCAGCATAAAGATGAAAGACGCACGCTTGGACAAAATTGTTAAGAAGGCAGGCTGTATTGTAGGAATAAAGCTGGACAGTTTAACATCTGTGGCAGAGTGACAGGCGCTAAGCAAACTCCTGTCAATCATGAAGAATCCACTGCATCCACTTAACAGTGTCATTTCCAGGCAGAGGAGTAGCTTCAGTGACAGACTTTTGTCACTGTCTTGCTCCACTGACAGACTGAGGAGATTGTTCCTCCCCCACGCTATGCGACTCTTCAGTTCCACCCGGGAGAGTAAATGCTAACATTACTCAAAGTTATTGTCTGCTTTTATATGCATTTTTATTACTATTTAATTTAATATTGTTTTTTGTATCCGTATACTGCTGCTAGATTTACCAACCAACTATTCGGAATTCCCACTGTGCAATCCCTCTGTCAAGATGTCTCCCTCAGCTTTCTAACCCAGTAAAAAGGAAAGTGGTAATCTCCCAACAGTGGGTGCCCCATTTTTAATTTATTATTTCAGTCATACAAAATTTACAGACCAAGTATAGAAATTTAAAATTAAAGCAGTATGTACAACGACAATAGTGAATAATAGTAAAATCTTGATGAAACGTCCTTAGGCTTGGTTTAAAGTTACAAAGCCTAAACAATGCTTTCCGTAAAATGTGTTCGAGGGGTCGTCATCTTTAGGAGGCATTTTGATTCAGTAGTTGGGCTGATGTATTGTCAGTTTCTGCAATGTCCAGCTAATAGAGTGCCTCTGATGGAATCGAGGGTCTCTATCTGATGTCTCTTGGACGAACCCTTCAAGTCAAAAGGTGTCCATGGGATTTAATACCTTGTGATGTTAGGCGCAGATGATTGGCTAGCCATTCTAGTGCTGGACAGCTCTGCCTAAAAGCTTTGATCACAAAAGTATTGTAAACCAATTTATCTTTTTAAGGGTGCTTTATCTGTTTGTTCTGCAGTTACCTTGAGAATTTGTCTCATGTAACATTTTGGGTTATGGTATATCTTGTATGATTATCATTTAGATAATAGTGACATATATAATGTGCATTATTCTGTGTCAGACTTAGTTTATAGGGCATTGAAGTCCATCTAAGCACAATCTTGTAAACAAGGCAGACTGCAGTGTGTTATTAATAAAGTGCCAGAAGTTCCAAAACTGATGATTGTATACTTCGTAAAACTGCACAAATCTGAATTCTGTGCTGGACCATTAGTTAAAGCCCCTCTGACTCTAGGGTACCTGCTGTTCCACTTAATTGAGCATTCCCTGCAAACATAGCTTACTTTATTACTTATATTTCTATTAATATAGTTAATATGTATCAAAAAGAGCAGTGGCCTAAAGAATCGATTGCTGAGTGAACCCACATTTTTAACACCACTTAATTCTGATAAAAGGCTTCACACCAAACCCTTTTGCTTTCTTTGCTTGAGCCAGCTTTTTACCCATTTACTAACTACTTCTTGAATTCCAAGTTGTTTGTTTTATTTCTATTATTTAATGTGGTGTCTTTGCAATATATATTTTTTAAAAATAAAGGTAAAAAATATTGTAAATCGCTCAACTTTTGAAATACCCAGTACAATATTAAACCGCAAGTTCAAAAAAAAAAAATGTATTATTCCAATAGATTCCTTTGTCATTCCTGTCAACACAAACCATTACTTAGACAAGAAGTTGAAAGTGTTTATATATTTGCTATCTTAATCATTTGGAAAATAATTTTCACTAGTCATTAGAAGTCTTATTTTAAAATAAGTGGAGTAATTTTTATTTAGTGGAACATTGTTGAAAGTCAGGTGTTTTAACCTTATTTTTAATTATGTACTACATCAGTGTTTGTGGTTAAGTTTCATGTGTTTGTCTATGGCAGGTCTGGCAGATCCCTGAAAATGGACTTGCACTCTCTCTGACTGAACCAGTTGTGGTTTTAGAAGGACATTCCAAGAGAGTAGGCATTGTGACATGGCACCCCACTGCACGGAACATCCTACTTAGTGCTGGTTAGCTCTGTTTATTTGCTTACAATAGGGTAAAAAAAACAAACAGTTCATTTCATGTTTTTTTTATTGCTAACACATAATCAAATTTTATGGAGTATTCTTCTGACATCTGGCAATAGGTTAACAATAAAACATAGTGAAAGATTTATAAACCATGTTTCCTGTATATTTGCAAATATATGAATACTGGTATTCTGTCAAGTCATTAGAAATTTCTTCCACAATCAGAACAGATTTCTCTTTAAAGACTGCATAATTTACAATGTGATGCTTTGGAGAACAAATATAATATTTTTTTAGACAATAATCTTTGATATTATTGTACTCAAATTGATTCCTTTAATTGAGCAGTTATATTTCTGTGTGTATGCAAACATCTGTTACAGGGAGATTTTAACTGGAAAGACATTGTAAAACTAAAGTGTGAATTAGTACATAAGTGACTGTAACCTGAAATTTAACAAAAAAGGGAATCTTCCTCTTGCCAATCCAGGTTGTGACAATGTCGTCATTGTATGGAATGTGGGGACAGGAGAGGCCCTTATCACACTAGATGACATGCACCCTGATATGATCTTTAGCGTCTGCTGGAACCGCAACGGCAGTCTCATTTGCACAGCCTGTAAGGACAAGAAAGTGCGTGTGATTGACCCTCGAAAACAAAAGATTATTGCTGTGAGTCATCAGTTTTCTGTCATTTACTATGTTGGGTTAAGGAAATTCATAGGTTTTAAAGAAGCTACTCAAAAACTTGTCATCAAAATTTACTTTTATATAACGCTTCACTGAGTTTAGTGGGCTGTATGCTAAGTATTCTTCGAACATTAAATTATTTTGTGGTGTCTTTTACTACATTTAATGTAACTGTAATAATAATTATGTAATACATAATTAAGTGTACGTGTGTATGTGTGTGATATATGTATATGTATATATGTATATGTATATGTGTATACGTATGTGTGTGTGTGTGTATAAATGTAAAAATAATCTTTTACTTTATTTCAGGAAAAAGAAAAAGCCCATGAAGGAGCTCGCCCCATGAGAGCCATTTTCCTTTCTGATGGGAATGTGTTTACAACTGGCTTCAGTCGTATGAGTGAGAGGCAGCTTGCCCTCTGGAACCCGGTTAGTATCACAAGCCTAATGTACATTTGATTGCACAACGTTAAACGCTGATGTAGAGTTTTTTGTGGATTGTTCAATATTTTATTATGTAAAAGTATTATTTAAAAACAGCAGACTCACAAATGTAAAACAGAAAAATGGCACAATGCAATTTGCATATGCACCAAATAAATGTTGGAATTAATAAATACAAAGCTTTATTGTCATGGTATGTTTTTGCAGAAATGTTAAAAACCTGTTTTAACTTAGGTTAACTAATGCTGTTAATATTGATTACATTGGTAATTGAGTAATCGACTGACTAGTTTCAAAAATCAACCAGTGTTCCAGAAAACTATAGATTAAAAATGGACTTAATTGAACAATAAAATAGGCATATCACTTGAAGGTTGCCAAAGTAATTTATTGAAATTTTTCACAACCGGACAAATTGTATTAAAAAATAGGTTTATGGGTGAATAATAGTACTGAAATCTCAGTAAGAAAACTATTAAAGTTTTTCTCATATTTCATCTTCCAGAGTTTGAGTATTCTGGTTTGGCTCGATCAAACATGGACACATTTAAGCCAAATGATACCGAAAGAGCAGTCTTCTAGCGAATTCTAAAATTTCTCTCAGCTGAAGCATTTAGTCATTAGGAAATGGGCTGCAACTTCTTTCCATTTACAGCAGAAGAATAATAACTGTTAGGGTTTTTTGGTTTCTGTTCTGGCTTCTAAAGCTTAAGTAAAAAGTAGTGAGTTTAGGTTTACAGTTGTGCTTGTTTGTGATCCTTTTAGAATTTTCTATATTTCTGCATAAATATCACCTAAAACATCATCAGATTTTCACTCAAGTCCTTAAAGTAGATAAAGAGAAACCAGTTAAACAAATGAGACAAAAATATTATACTTGGTCATTTATTTATTAAGGAAAATGATCAAATATATATTTGTGAGTGGCAAAAGTATGTGAACCTTTGCTTTCAGTATCTGGTGTGACACACACCCCTTGGCAGCAATAACTGCAACTAAACGTTTCTGGTAACTTTTGCTCATTCCTGCACACCGGCTTGGAGGAATTTTAGCCCATTCCTCTGTACAAAACGGCTTCAACTCTGGGATGTTGGTGGGTCTCCTCACATGAACTGCTCGCTTCAGGTCCTTCCACAATGTTTCGATTGGATTAAGGTCAGGACCTTGACTTGGCCATTCCAAAACATTAACTTTATTCTTCTTTAACCATTCTTTGGTAGAACAACTTGTGTTGTTAGGGTCGTTGTCTTGCTGCATGACCCACCTTCTCTTGAGATTCAGTTCATGGACAGATGTCCTGACATTTTCCTTTAGAATTCTCTGAATTATTTCAGAATTCATTGTTCCATCAATAAAGGCGAGGTGTCCTGGCCCAGATGCAGTAAAACAGGCCCAAACCATGATACTACCACCACCATGTTTCACAGATGAGATAAGGTTCTTATGCTGGAATGCAGTGTTTTCCTTTCTCCAAAAACAACGCTTTTCATTTAAACCAAAAGTTTTATTTTGGTCTCATCCGTCCACAAAACATTCTTCCAATAGCCTTCTGGGTTGTCCACGTGATCTTTAGCAAACTGCAGACAAGCAGCAATGGTTTTTTTGGTGAGCAGTGGCTTTCTCCTTGCAACCCTGCCATACACACCATTGTTGTTTAGTGCTGTCCTAATGGTGGACTCATGAACATGAACTTCAGCCAATGTGAGAGAGGCCTTCAGTTGCTTAGAAGTTACCCTGGGTTCCTTTGTGACCTCGCCTGACTATTACACGCCTTGGTCTTGGAGTGATCTTTGTTGGTCGACCAGTCCTGAGGAGGGTAACAATGGTCTTGAATTTCCTCCATTTGTACACAATCTGTCTGACTGTGGATTGGTGGAGTCCAAACTCTTTAGAGATGGTTTTGTAACCTTTTCCAGGCTGATGAGCATCAACTACTCTTTTTCTGAGGTCCTCAGAAATCTCCTTTGTTCGTGCTGTGATACACTTCCACAAACATGTGTTGTGAAGAGCAGACTTTGATAGATCCCTGTTCTTTAAATAACACAGGGTGCCCGCTCACACCTGATTGGCATCCCATTGATTGAAAACACCTGACTCGAATTTCACCTTCAAACTAACTGCTAATCCTAGAAGTTCATATACTTTTGCTACTCACAAATATGTAATATTCGATCATTGTCCTCAATAAATAAATGACCAAGTATAATATTTTGTCTCATTTGTTTAACTGGTTATCTACTTTTAGGACTTGAGTGAAAAATCTGATGATGTTTTAGGTCATATTTATGCAGAAATATAGAAAAATCTAAAGGGTTCACAAACTTTCAAGCTTAACTGTACATAAAAGAATGTTCAATGAAGTATTTTTAATTAAGTAGTATCAAAAATTGAATCATAATCACTTAGGTAGCCATTAATCTGGTAAAAAGATATGAATAGCTCATGGAATTCAGCTTCAGACATATGCACTGTTGAATCTGTTGACCTGCACAAGAAATTTCTGAATAACTGTGTACAAAGTGAGACAGACAGATCTGGGCATGCATCATTTTTACATTTTGTACTTTTGAAGCATATTATTAAGTTGCCTGTCACTTCAAAGCAGGCTGTTGTACTTAAGTGTGATTTTAATACATTTACTTGAATGTCTTAGTTCTGTGTCATTTTGGTATGATTTTGTGACTGTTTATTCCACTTGATACAAACTGTTGGCACCTTTTTGTACTTTTTTTTCTTCTGATGATTAACAGGCTGCCTATAAATCTGTAACATGGTTTATTGTTTGAAAAACCTCATTCATTTGGATGTAATCTGTGCTTGATAACAATCTCTGCTTATGACTTAGCAATGCTCACATTTCACTTTGTGCTTTGTTGGAGTTTTTTTATATGAAAGCAGCTTAATATTAAATGTAGGCTTGTATTGCTTATGGTCGTTGTGTTTATCTTTCATAATTAAAAAAAAATATTGGAGGATTGTTGAATAAAATCTGGAGTATAGAAAGTAGCAAATCATTCAGATGGGAGGAGCAGCACATGCGTTCTGTTTGGTGCTCTAGGGGAAACAACCTGTGGGGAAATGCTGAGCTTATTTGTATCTTGAGTTCATATTTGTTATACTCTCAGGTCTGGTAATGAATGCCACTTTTCTTTCCTCTGGCATATGTGTAACGAAGGTTTCCCTTGTTTTACATTAACAGCAAAACATGGAGGAGCCTATAGCATTGCATGAAATGGACACAAGCAATGGAGTACTGCTACCCTTCTATGATGCAGATACAAATGTTGTTTACTTATGTGGAAAGGTAAGATGCCATATTATACACATGTCCATTAACTGAGGTGAAAAACTGCTTGTTCTCTGAAAGATCAACTAATTCAACAAGATAATGTATATTTAAAAAAGCTACCTAAGTAATGGATTTAATATAGCTTTCAACATGAGTATAATTTAGTATTATGCGTGTCTTAAAATGTAATTAGGATATTGTTTATGATCCTGGAAATGACTTAAATAACCTTTAAGATTGCTTTATTTGGATTTTTTTTGTTTGTTTTTTGCACATTTCCCATTAGTTAATTGTTCACTTCAGAATACCTGCAATAAATGAACACTGCATTTATATTTGTTTGGCTAATCCTTTCTTAAACTTAACTGTCAATTATGTGCACATGTAGACTGTGGACCTTTTATTTAGTTAGCTTCTTTGCACCAACTGCAGTTGTGAAATATTCAAATTGCCAGTTACATTACTTGACATTTTTCACTGACCCATTTCAGAACGAATCAAGTATATTAGTTTAAAATCCAAGGTTGTCAACCCAAGACAGAGTTATCTTGTGAAACTGCAAAAGGGTCAAGCAGCAGCCATCCTGAATAAACGGATGTATCACAAGAGGCTCTCACTATGATACTTATAGCAAACCACCAAATAATTGTCTTGTCTTTTTAATTTAATAGTTGCGAACAGAGGAAAATGAGAAGCAATTTAGCACACTGATTAATACACTGATTTCTTTTAAACTGATTCAAGTGTAGAGCATGACCTTCAAGGCGGACTTTCTTATAAGTCTGCAGGATTTTGTTTTTAACTTGTAACGTTCTACAGCTAATCAAGAAGTAGGAGATTAAACAACAGTGCTGCTTGTGATGAGTCGTAGTTAATTACAGTGGGAGACATGAGGCTCAGCACAATGAGTCAATGTTCAGCCTTAAAAAGACAGACAACAGAGTGATATACAGTGACTGCTTGTCTGACACTCACACTTACCTGCTTCAAAGTTCTCATTTCATTTCAGGTGCGAATGCATTACTTGTCGTATTTGTTTGTTTGTGTCTCTATAGAGTTGATATTGTTTATCAAGTAAGATGGTTGCTCTTTTCAGTTGTATCTTTCTTTCTTTACTGGTTTCTTGACTGTGTACACGATGTTTGAAGCCTGATAAAGCTGGATATATTCATATATGAAGTAGTTCATTTAGACATCTCAATCTGGAACTCTTGACCATTTACTACAAACTGCACTTACCAAAGATGGAGTAGGGCCTACAGATAACTGGTTATTTTATTCTGCAGATACTTGAGTCACCATAGTTAAACACAGATGCAGAACAATAAGCAAGCTGTGTAATTTGTAAGGTAGCACTTGTCATTTAAGATCTTTTTTTATCAGTTGCTGGTGATGTATATTTAACTAAATCATTTGCAATTTTTACTTAATTTTCCTTTTTTGAACATTTATTTGAAAACAGTATGTTAAAATGCATAACGTTCCTTGGCTTCAAGTTCAAGTTTGTTCAGGTGTTTAGTCTGCAAGTCTGCCCCCAACTTAATGTGTTCTGAGTGTTTGCCACTAGATGGCAATAAAGTGACATTGTAAAAATATCAAACCCATATTAAGGTAAAGAAAAAGAGAGAAAGAGGCTCTAAGAATAGCCAGTGGTGCTGAATAAATGTCAAAAATATCTTCACCGACATAGTGGTTATAATTATGTCTACAGTTGTACCCATTATTAAGTTACAAGCATTTAAAAGTTAGATTAACTGTCCATCAGCACAATAAATGTTCAGTGGGGATTTGGGGTATTAGACATATTCTGTATTGGTGAATAAATGAAACAACCTGTTTTTTTTTTTGTTTTTTTTAAGTTGGGGCACAAGGCAGTTTAACTCTCAAGATTAATTTAATTTCATTTTTTTTTCAGTTACTATCCAGGTCCTTAGCCTTTCCCTAACACCACATCAAACTGCTCAGTAAAAATCTTTAGTCTGAATATAGTTGTTTGCCCATGTTCCAAATCTACTTTTCCCACTATTAGGGGCACAGAGAGCTGGAACCCATCTTGGGAGCTTAGGCACACATTCATGCAAACAGCCTCAGCCATTCTTGCCCCAGGCAAATTTTCACTTTTTAGCCACACATTATAAATATTGTAGGAATGTAGAAGAAAATCTGTGTGAACACTGGGAAAATGTGCAAACTCCACAAAGGTATTTAACTGTATTGCCGGATTTTCACCAGTCCGTGCTAGTCACTATACCACCATGCTGCCCACTATTATAGATATAGGTACGAACCCTGCTAAACACGTTGACTTGCCATTGATGTGTCCTGCTTTTTATTATATGGCCTATCTGTTTTTCTGAATTATCTTCTCAGAAGTGCCCATGTTGAAAATGGAGTTGTCTACAATTTATAAAATAACATACAAGTCCAAAGCATTTTATGACATTGGGATTGTTATGACAGTATCATTACTAGTATGTGTTGTCGGACATACTGACATTCAGTTTTATCAAGCTGCTACCCAAAACTATTAATATTGGCTAACAACGAATGTCTGTGCCTTATCTGATAAGATTATCAACCCTAGACCAAGTAACAGCACTGCAACACCTCTTGGAGGCACCAAGGTGTTATGTTAGTGGACACCCAAGTTTGAACAGAGGATCAGAACACAAGGATGAGTAACATTGATGTATGGGACTCAGCACGAATTGTCAACCAAAAAGATGGGCTTATGTACACCCAAGAAACAAGTGACAAGACTTCTGTTCCTTCCTTTAAAATAAACCTTAAAAATCCCACATCTCTCTTCTCATGAAGCTCACTATGTTCAACCTGGCCGTAAATTTGGCTGTTTATAGCCTGACCTCATAGCCTGTTGAAATGGCCGTAACTGAGTCTGAAGCAATCCCTTTACTCAGAAGGGCAACTGTACTGGATTGAAAGGATGGAAGGCTTGTCTGAATTAGAGTTGGTCAAGTTTACCAGGAGACTAAATCTTGCTGAGGAATAGTAAGTGCACAAGCAGGGAGAGACCGTATGCATAAAGCCTCGTGCTTGTCTTGCTGGAAACAGTGACTGACTGATGATCAGTTTCCCAGAAGATGTGTTTTTGCAAGCAACAAGAGGATCGACATGGTGTATTTGAACCTCAAGAAGAAACTGCAGCACCTTCCGTAATCAAAATGTACAACCAAACGCTCCCAAAACAAAGAAAGCACACTGAAGATTCATTCACATGTCTGGACAAAGGCATCCAGGAAAGCATTGTTTTGACCAGAACTATAAGTATACCTACTTTGATTCTGAGAGCTATTAATTGTAACTTAGTGGCTGGATAAAGCCAGCTAATGTATTGTATTTGTCAAATTAGAACTACAAGGTTGTGAAAGATGCATTCTATCCATAAGTTTCTTCTTTAATTAATTAAGAAAGTACAAAAGTGCAACTCACACCCACATGAACACACGCACGCACAGTTTGTAGGGATAAGCCAGTAAAGAGGCTGTCTACGAGTAGATGAATGCCACGGTGCAGGCAGTAGAAGCTTGATAACCAAGTACTTCTTATACATTTTAACCGCATGAAATGAAAGATCAAAAGTGTCAATCTTATAAGACAGGAAAAGTTGTAAGCTTTCATGTTATCGTTTCTGTTGTCTTTTAGTTTACAATATGTAAAATCTACAGTGCAAAATTTTTGTACAGCTGAAATTCAAAATAACTTAAATTGAAGTTAAGCATGATGTGGTATGTAAGCAACTACCTATCACCTGGTGGTTCCTGTCTGCCATCTTATGCTGTCCGGATTTGTCCAACTTTCACCTACAGTTAAATTGTGTGTGTTTAATAGATGAATGAACACAAAGATGGAAACATATATATATAATATATAATATTCTTGTTATTAAGTTGGGTTTTTAAAATGGCAGCTTTACCAGTACTTTTAGTAATGGTAAATTATGAGTTTATTAAGCTAAAACATTTGGAGGAGTTCAGTATTTTCAGAGAATATAAACTACTACAGCTTTTGGCTTGTAGGGAAAAAGGCAGGTTAGAAGTGATCTACTAATAAAACAGTAGTGTGTGTGAGTGGGAGATACCTCTGAACAGTCAGATTGGTCAGTTTGGCTTTGGTCTCATTACACAGATTCACTCTTGTGATCAGGGGCAGGAACTGCCGGGCAAGGCAGATTGATACACACACAAGGATACCAAGGAAAAGCATAGGAGGAATGCTGAAAGTTAGCTTCAAGTACAGGAAGTATTCAATATTAATATCCTCACTAGTGGACAGTAGGGTATTCATTAGTGACAGAAAGGTCACTTTAGAGACTGGAGGTACCATATCTAAAGGTTCTGCCTTCTACTGTTAATTTAAGTTACGCTGGGAAATGTAGCATTCCCTAAACACTCTTATTGTAAGGTACCCTTTTGAGCTTTGAAATTAAGTTCTGTAAGGTAAATAAAGGAGATCTTTTTTCAGCAGCATCTTTCTTCATGGATGTGTTGTTCTGTTACTTTGGGCTCTTGCAATGTTCTGTCATTAGTGATGCTATATTCACAGTTCTCCCCAAAGTCCCATTTTATGTTTTATGGCCATCAAAAATAACTTGGTGATCCTAAATCTCAGCGGAAAGGTATTAGGACAAGAAAAAGAGATCTCATCATACCCACAGAATACAATTTGAAACCCGTGCAGATGTCATAATAGAAATTGTAGCACGTGGCCTGGTGAATTATTTGGAAATGGATATAAATAACTTCTGGTGACTTTAGAATTTTATTAGAAATTGCCCATTCTGCAGCATAATGTCTAACAAATCTTTAAGAAATGCCTGTATTTTTTTGTCTTTCTCACAAGGGGGACAGCAGCATCCGCTATTTTGAAATCACAGATGAAGCTCCATATGTCCATTACCTCAATACTTTTAGCAGCAAAGAACCCCAAAGAGGAATGGGCTACATGCCAAAACGAGGTCTAGATGTCAACAAGTGTGAAATCGCAAGGTATGCTCCTTGTAATGCCAACTAGTATAGAATGTTTTTTTTTTTTCTTCTTCAGAAGAAAAGAAGTAAAATGTTTTGATGACAATTGCATACTATTTCTGTCAGGTTTTATATACTATAGAATCTGTTAGTTTTCCTTTTACAAACATGTATATCCTGCATGTGTCTGGTTTACGCCTCCTAGATGCTGTAGTACTTTCCACTTGTCTTGTAGTATTTCAGAGATCATTAATGTGGTGTCAGTCTTACCTACCCAGCTTAAAAATATTCAATAACTAAACTACAGAAAATGTTGCAATTAATTTAATTGCCTGTAGATCAAAGATAAATATGATCATTTCAAAAGTAAGATTGTATTATTGGCCAGAAATAATTTACTCAGTACTATATGATGGGTCTTTAGATACCTATAAAATAGAAAAAGTGTAAAGTGAATGTAATATGTATTAAGCAGCTGTTAGTGCAACACAGCGGTTATGCTAGTGCTTTGCTCCCTAATCAGATCACTTCCTGTAGTGATTTTGCTCATCATACCAATGTCTGCAAGGTTTCCTCAGGCTGCTTTTCAAGACTAGCATGGTAGGGTGCCTGGCACCGTTACATAAGTTAATTGTGTGCTTGAGTGTAGGTGTGCCCTGGGATGACCAGTGCCTGAGACTGCTGGTTTAGGCTTCAGTTCTTAAATAATTTTGAATTGCAATAGCAGGCTTGGAAAGTGGATAGAAGTTTTTAAAAATTGTTTAAACCCATGATTTGTTCATATGCCAGCTTTTGTGTTGCTGATTTACCTTCTGTTACATTTTAAACAAAATATGTAAGGAATCTGACACTGGCTAACTAAAAGCATTCATATCCCTGCCGCACACTACCTCTAGATCTGTCGATGAATACAGACTTGAAATGCCAAGTTAATTTGGACTTCTCTGTTTTTGTTGTATTAGAATGAAAGCTGCCTTAAGCATAAATGCAGAAGGAAACCTCAGTCAAAGTAAGAACAATAACTGGAGGATCTGAAAGTGATGCACCCATTGTAAATAATGTTTCAGTGCATTGTTATTACAACATGTTATTTACTGTAGGTTCTATATTATAACCTGAAGGCCACATTTCATGTTTGATTGTCATTAGAATAGTCACTATTAAAAATTTTAGACAGTAAAAAAAAATATACTTAATTTTAACTTATGTTGACAGATTATCTCTGAACAAGAACTTTCTTTTTGAATGTAGTAATATTTTTCTTGATGCAAAATTCTAATCGAAGATGGTCTGTTGTATGTCAGCAATAATAATTGGTGTCGAAGCTGCAATAGGACACTATGCAGTTGTCTAGCTTTAAGTGGTGGTCACAGTGGGAGTCTTTTTATAGCTTTTTATATCATTTTAATCTTCAGCACACCCAGTTGCCATCTGAAAACAATTAGACTTAAGGCTTTCAAAGTTTTTTGTTTTTTTTTAAGGTTTTTATGAAATCTTTCCCATCTTAATATCATGTTTCTAAAATTAACATACAGGTTCTACAAACTACATGAGAGGAAATGTGAACCAATTATCATGACTGTGCCAAGGAAGGTGAGAAGTAGCTGTGATCTTAAAAGGAACTGCTAGCCTCTTCCTCAAGTGGGTTTAGAGAGATGGGACAAATCTAGTGTAGTCCTCTTACCTGTGCAAATTTGAATACGTTAAGATGATGGGATCTTTAAACTGCTAAAAACCTGAAATGCCACGAGGTCTGACCAGATGCACATAACGTGTTTTACTTGTGAGTAAATTAATCAAATAACGAATTGTGCCACCTTTTGAGAACCTTCTTCGTACACTTAAGTCTCCATTAATGGGGTAATGCAGGTACAGGAGGTGCTGCTAGCGTCCACTGTCCACTAAATTTGCACATCTGTTTTTCCACTTATTACTAATTCATCCATAATTAGTTTTCATTGGATTAGTTCTCTCAAATATATAGCTCAGTCCACTTTAAAACACTACAGAGTGTGAAAACGCAGCTTGCAGAATGTGTTCAGAGATGTTGTATATTGGCTTAATGGATGTCTGTAATAATGAGGCAGAGGCAGTTTTATACAAATATGTGCTTTAAGTCCTAAAAAAATGAATTAATTATCAGTTGTTGAAGCAGCCCCAATCTGTTTTATGTGTTTAAAATGTTTACTGTCTAGTTTTATTGCATTTTGTTTAAATCAATTTCAGAAAAAAAAAATTCAGTGTTTGGCTTATTACTTTAAATTAATGATTATAATGAATATTTTGTGTTGAATATGTGTTAATTAAATTGACCTAAATGCTGTTGGATAAGCTAATCACTTGCTTTAACCTTTTCGTTATCCCTGCAGTCTGACCTGTTTCAGGATGACCTGTACCCAGATACAGCTGGACCTGAAGCTGCCCTAGAAGCAGAAGACTGGTTTGATGGAAAAAATGCAGACCCCATTCTCATCTCATTAAAGCATGGGTATATCCCTGGGAAGAACAGAGACCTTAAGGTGGTCAAGAAAAACATCCTAGACAACAAGATGCCAGTTAACAAAAAGACTGAGCACACAGGTCCAATAAATAAGCCATTATCTGCCACACCCACCATTGTAAGTGTATCAGGCCTTGTTGTTGTGCTTAAAGATGACCTTACAATATGGGAGAACAATTCAGTGCATTGTACAGTCAGTTCAGCATTTCAGAATACATTTAATTATAATCAAAAAGAGCCGTGTATCTTCGGAAATACAGTGGTGTGTAAAACTATTTGCCCCCTTCCTGATTTCTTATTCTTTTGCATGTTTGTCACACAAAATGTTTCTGATCATCAAACACATTTAACCATTAGTCAAATATAACACAAGTAAACACAAAATGCAGTTTTTAAATGATGGTTTTTATTATTTAGGGAGAAAAAAATCCAAACCTACATGGCCCTGTGTGAAAAAGTAATTGCCCCCTGAACCTAATAACTGGTTGGGCCACCCTTAGCAGCAATAACTGCAATCAAGCGTTTGTGATAACTTGCAATGAGTCTTTTACAGCGCTCTGGAGGAATTTTGGCCCACTCATCTTTGCAGAATTGTTGTAATTCAGCTTTATTTGAGGGTTTTCTAACATAAACTGCCTTTTTAAGGTCATGCCATAGCATCTCAATTGGATTCAGGTCAGGACTTTGACTACGCCACTCCAAAATCTTCATTTTGTTTTTCTTCAGCCATTCAGAGGTGGATTTGCTGGTGTGTTTTGGGTCATTGTCCTGTTGCAGCACCCAAGATCGCTTCAGCTTGAGTTGACGAACAGATGGCCGGCCATTCTCCTTCAGGAGTTTTTGGTAGACAGTAGAATTCATGGTTCCATCTATCACAGCAAGCCTTCCAGGTCCTAAAGCAGCAAAACAACCCCAGACCATCACACTACCACCACCATATTTTACTGTTGGTATGATGTTCTTTTTCTGAAATGCTGTGTTCCTTTTACGCCAGATGTAGCGGACATTTGCCTTCCAAAAGTTCAACTTTTGTCTCATCAGTCCACAAGGTATTTTCCCAAAAGTCTTGGCAATCATTGAGATGTTTCTTAGCCCTAATGTTCTTTTTGCTTAACAGTGGTTTGCGTCTTGGAAATCTGCCATGCAGGCCGTTTTTGCCCAGTCTCTTTCTTATGGTGGAGTCGTGAACACTGACCTTAATTGAGGCAAGTGAGGCCTGCAGTTCTTTAGATGTTGTTCTGGGGTCTTTTGTGACCTCTCGGATGAGTCGTCTCTGCGCTCTTGGGGTAATTTTGGTCGGCCAGCCACTCCTGGGAAGGTTCACCACTGTTCCATATTTTTGCCATTTGTGGATAATGGCTCTCACTGTGGTTCGCTGGAGTCCCAAAGCTTTAGAAATGGCTTTATAACCTTTACCAGACTGATAGATCTCAATTACTTCTGTTCTCATTTGTTCCTGAATTTCTTTGGATCTTGGCATGATGTCTAGCTTTTGAGGTGCTTTTGGTCTACTTCTCTGTGTCAGGCAGCTCCTATTTAAGTGATTTCTTGATTGAAACAGGTGTGGCAGTAATCAGGCCTGGGGGTGAAATTGAACTCAGGTGTGATACACCACAGTTAGGTTCTTTTTTAACAAGGGGGCAATTACTTTTTCACACAGGGCCATGTAGGTTTGGATTTTTGTTCTCCCTAAATAATAAAACCATCATTTAAAAACTGCATTTTGTGTTTACTTGTGTTATATTTGACTAATGGTTAAATGTGTTTGATGATCAGAAACATTTTGTGTGACAAACATGCAAAAGAATAAGAAATCAGGAAGGGGGCAAATAGTTTTTCACACCACTGTACATGCACTGATGTCAGTTAGCAGCCATGTGTAATATACAACTTAAATCTCCCAGATATGTTTGCATTCTGTTTTCTGGAGAGCTCTGTGGCCCGATCAGGTTTCTTTTTATAGGAAAATGTCATTCTCAAATTGTTAAGTCGACTTGGTATAAGGTGTTGCTCACTGGAGTCCAGTGCTGCACTTATGATTGCTTGATCACAGATTATTGATAGTAGCTTTCCGTTTTGTGTATAAAGAAGTGAAACAGAACTATGGCAGTTGCATTTGTGTATTCCCAGGAGGCATAATACTTGCAATGACTCCCTGTCCTCTTTAATTTTTTTGCAGCAAAGTGAAGCAAAGCTGGATGAAATTCTCAAGGAAATCAAATCCCTTAAGGACCTAATCTACAGCCAAGAGAAAAGAATCGGCAAACTAGAACAGCAAATGTCCAAGATAGAAATCTGAAGACAAGCGCCTGATTGTTTGCAAAGATCCATGGGCCAGAATGAGTGGGGCTGGGCTGGGCCGGGTGCTGGTTGGGGATTGGGTGGGCAAGTCACTGCCAGTTAATAAAAACATTCCACCTGTGGCCCCGTGTCAGATAAGATTCCAAATGACATTCCAAACTGAACTCTTTCCAGGTCCTCTTATAACATTTGAAAAAAGGAGGAACATAATGCAATTATGACAGCTTTTTATTGAAGATTTTCATATGTTTTAATAAGTGGGAGTTGACATTTTGTCTTTTTTTGTTTCATTTTTTTTCTTATTTTTTTTATTGTGACCAAGAAATTTAAAAATCGTGAACAGATTATATTTACTTTGTTAAACCCATATGTTTTATATATAGGTATGATCAGTATTGCATTTTTCCCTTAATTTTTCATTGCCAAATTTTAAAAAGGAGTTTTGTTTACATGTCTCCTTATCAGTATTTTTCTTTTCATTTTTTTATTATTTGCATACAGAGGAATTTTGACTATAAGGGACAATGCAATAAGACCATGTTTGAATGCAGTGGAGAAATTGAAATTTGAAATCATAGACATTCTGTGCAGCCTTTTTTATTTAAAAAAGAAAAAGTGACACACAAAAACAGATGTATTCATTGTGGCTGTAAGTGTAATGTGCAGATTCCCTGAGATATGAAATGAGAGATTTTTGACTCGGTGATCCCAAATTTTTGTTTGCTGTCTCTCTCTTAATTTTTCCTTTCCCCCCCTTCAGGTGGGTCGAGATGGAGGATGGAGGCTGAGCACATTTATACTGTAGGATCAAGTGCAGTTTTAGGTAGTCTGTGTATGGAAAGATTTACTGTCAGGGCTCTTAAATAAATGAATTAAAATATGCATGCATTGGAGTCATTTCATGTAGACAATGGTAATTATTAATCACCATTCTTGAAAAGTAATGTAAGGAAAGATATTCATAATCCTTCATTTTTCTTTTATTCCATCTCGATAGCCCTATTTAGGTAGTCGTTTAAAAATGACTAATTTGACACACTAATAATAAAATGTGCTGGTTGTCAAATATAGCTTTTTTTTAGGTTTTACATATGTTTACAAGCAAAGCAAATGGCAGTATCATTTTTATGTTTATTATTATTTTTAAGCAAAGGCATAATTTGTGCTTTCATTATGAAACCCTCTGGTTTAGGGGATCTTTATTTGAAATGCTGTCAAGATTAATCTGTGTACTACTGAATTTTTCAAGCTTCAGCACAAAGGGGTGATTTTGTTTAATAACGGGTGGTGCTTAGGATCGTTCGGGGTATTTAGTTGAAAAAGTCATCATTCCTTCTCTTTATTTATGATGAAAGATATACTTTTTTGCTTTTATTTTATAAGCTCTAATGTAGATGTTGCCCATCCAATCTGTTTAACATATCATTTTGTTAAGTTACAATAAAACAGGTGAGAATGAGAATATTCAGTGTGGCATACAGTTAACAAAAGATTCATCTGCTAGTCAAGTGAGGATTGGAGGGAGAGAAAGCAAGTGTCTTTATTATTATTCCTTTCATTTTCTCAGTGTTTTGTATATTTTTAACTGTGTTAGAGACTGGTATATATATTTTTTTATATAATTTTTGAGGTCCCAGAGAGAGAAGTTTTTCATAAACTCTCTATTTCCATCAGCCAGTACTCATTGTGCCCATCGTACAAAGCCTGTCATGGTCAGCCCCTTGTCGTGACCACCTTATCACATTCTGCCTGTCATTTTCCACAGTATTACAAGCCTAGACCACCCCCGTGGTGTTTCTTTTGTTTTGTTTTTTTTTTCTTTTTTTTGTTTTTTAACCAGTGGGGCTTTACCAGGGTCATACTAATTTGAGATGAACCCAAATTTCTCAAAAGCATGCATCTTAAATGAAATGTTATGTTTGTGTATTTTTTTTTTTTCTTTTAAATAAATTTATCCAGCTTTTTGAAAAACTGCAATTCTTTCTTTAAATATTCTTCACATTGGAGATATTTTGTTCCTAATTAAAAGTAGCCTTTGCAGTTAAGAATGTCCCAAGTCCGATTAGTAACTGGCTATTAGTAGTGCGCCTTGTTAAATAAAGCCCCTTCCTTTCATCTGTCTGCTTGCATACTGAGAGATTACCTTCTGATCTCTGGTGATATTTATACCTCACATGGACTTTCACTTGAACTGTTCCAGTTGTCCACATCTGCTGTGTGCACATAGTTCTCCATGAGGTGTGTTTAGAGTCTGCGTCACTTTCTTAGATTTATTTCACTAGTTTAACATTTTGATTTTTTTTTAGTTTTTTTTTTTTTAGATTGACTTCAATTTGTTGGTATACGGGGTTTTTTTTTATCTCTTTTAATTGTTCTACATGTGTAAAATGTATTCTGTTCTAAATTTGTTGAGCATAAGATAAAGTAATTTATAGTGGAGGTCGTAAATGGTGTCCTCTTTGGCACATTTAAGTCATTTTGTAACATTGGAGCATGCACTGTATGTTGGAAAGCCATATCAAAAATTTACGAAAAGGAATGCAAGAATGGAGTTTGGATGTCTTCAGTGTCCACCTCGTCTCAAATGGCGTTCTTGTGTTATCAGCCCTCCTCCATTCCCATGGCCGAAGTGCATGATGTGTGGTGAGTAACTGCATTCTTTTCATCTAGTTGGTCGAGCCTTATAAAATTGAGTCATTGCTTCTTAATAAAATATTACAGTAGCGGACTTCAGCATGTTTATGAGTTCATTACTAAAGTAAGCAGCCAAACTACATTATTCACTAACAAATGAAAGGGGATTTGATGAACTTAGAATTGAAAGAACTCATGTTGTGGTATTACAGTCTGATGACTCTGAAAGTCCGCTCTGCTGGTATGAGTTATCTTGTTAAGGGTACAAAGCAGAGAGGTAATGTGAGATTCATATTGTGAACATAAGCAGATGAGGGCATTCAACAGACATCTGAGTAACGGACTTTGAGCAAAGTCAACTGCTTTAAAATTTCTGTTGGCTGTCTGTTGCTCAACACGTTTTTAATGGCTAGACTTGTCTTAAGGTTACTGAATAGAATAACAAAGGAAAAGAGTACTAAATGCTCAAAAATTCAGATTAAGACAGAAACAGAAGTGAGCAGTAAAAAATGTGTCTTTAGTATTCAATGATGGAAGGGGATGATACAGATGGGACATATCGACTGTGCCAGTGCTTGAGGAGGGAACGTCACACAAATCATAAACTCTTATTTAAGAGAAGTTTTCAGTGTTGTGTTTGGTGTGTCAGATTACGAAGTCTGTAGCTTTTTTTAATCTTGTTTTGTTTTTGTGTGGAGTCCCAGTCATAGGACCTGTGAAAAGGAGGCTGATTGTGCCGACTACCTGACACCCAACACAGTTGTGACACGGACCCAGCATGATGTGTCGGGAGTTGGCCCCCTGAGCCTTTCTTGCTGGCCTCTCTTTTCATTTTTAACTGTTGTCTTTCAGCTAGTGCTAAGCAGATGAGCTCAGCTGTACACATTTTTAAGACACTGCGTCTGTTTCTGTTTTCTCCCACTTGTCTACATGACTTCACGATCAAAGATTTCTGCCCTTTCCGCTTTGCCCATTTTACTGCTCCATGTGTTTCTTGGCATTGCACTCTCTTTGATGGCCGTCTGTTGTCTTTATAGTTATGTTTGGTGTGCTTTGCCTTTTCACAAGGTGACTTGCCACGTAAAACATCATTTGCAGCTGCAGCAGAGTCATTTGGATGTTCTGGTAGGGCAATGACTGACTCAGTGGTCCAAGTAAAGTCTGTATGGTATGTGTGTGGCACCATGATTGTTCTGGAAGAGCTGATGGAGATGGCTTAGCACTCTTTAGACCTCACATGGAGTTTGTGGCATTCACTGAATGTCCAAGTGGACTGCATGAGTACCACTTTAGAAATGGGTGGCTGGGTGGGCCATTGGTTCATTTTGTTTTGCTAGTTAAGTGTAGGGAAGACCAAGGTGTGACGTTTGGGGTCATAGGGGCAGGAGACATGGAAGAAGTTGAGTGCAGGGATGTGTATGTGTGTGAGAGAGGCAAAGCGTTGGAAAATAACTCAGTCCAATGCATAGTTTGTCAGAAGTGGGTGCATCAAAGATGTGGTGATGTTAAGGGTGGTCTACAGGAGGCAAGTGAGACTTTTCTAGAAAGTGAGTGAGGGAGTTGCAGAATGGTGATGTGGCAAATAAAAATTTAAATATTGGCAATGAAGCTGATTGGAGAAAGAAAGGAAGTTGTGATGCTTAGGTGACATATTGAGTGCAGGTGGGGGTCCAGGCAGGGCAGTAGGAGAAGCTGGGGATGAATTCTGTGATGCGCTTCATTCAAACTTGTGAAGGAGCTGCTGTGGTATAAAAACTTAATGAAAAGTAATATGCTCTGTGGAAGTGAAACATGGCAGATGAAAGCATAGCTTGAAGCAAAGCCAGACAGAACAGTAATGAATGGTCAGATTGAGGTGTGGAGTGCCACACAATTAGGAGGAAGGTTTGGCATGGAGAATATAGATGTTGTGCTAAGGAGAAACGGAGTAAGGCACTTTGGACGTGTGTTGCATAAGTGGTGAGGTACACCAAGATGCAGGTGGGGGAGCTCCAGTGGGAGGTCAAAGATGATGTGGTTGTAGGAGTATCAGTTGATATGAAAGCAATGGGTCTCGCTGCAAAGGGTGATGATTACGTAACTACAATTTTTATTTGTAGTGAATCACTACTGAGAGTGTAGATGCCTTTGGACACTGATCTAATATATAACAAAACACAGAGGTCTGTGTGTGTGTTCAGGCCCTTTGAGCAATCCGACGGGTCATTTTGGACAGAAAGTTCAAGTGTGAGACACACAAGGAGGAGTAAAGGCATACATAGGATGCACGCTGAGAGTCATCTTCAGAGATGGGAATTCTAAAAGCGGATAGCAGGTGTGTGAGGCGCCTTGAAATAACAAGAGTGTGTGCACTTTATGGGAGTCCTGCTTGCGATATCCAGACAAAAGGCACTGAAGGCACACGTAGGGCAAGAGATCTCAAATATTTTTACACAACTTGTAACACACAACAGGTAGCATGGTTAGCTCTTACTATAGGCAAATGAGCAGTTGATGATGGGGACGATGACAGGAGAGTTACCAACAATTCGGACAAATAGGGGCATTCTGATTCCCTCTTGTCCTTTACTGATATGCCGTGTCTAAGGATGGAGCCCACTACACCGGTGTTGTATGCAGATGGCACTGCACCTCTTTTTCCAGATTGCTTCTGTCAAGGTTCATTGAGATGTCCGAAGCAGTAAGTGAATTGTGTTGGTTTTTGTTTTGTCACTTTGGATTGTCTGATACTGCGTTCAGGAAAGGGAGCTCAATAGGGCAGAGCAGTGCAGGCTCAGGTGACTTTAGGCTTCTCGGTCTTGGGCTGTTTCTGGTTTTGTCCTTTGTGTCCTTTTAATTTCTTGCGAGTAGGTCCACAGTAATGTGACAGTGTCTAAATGCTTAAGTTTTACAACTGTGTAAAGCAAAGCTCCTTGTTGGAGTGTGCCCCATGAATCGATGCACAAGTGGTATGTGGGCACTTAAGCTGGTCACATGTTCACTTCACTACCATCTCTTGTCAGCTGGGCTCCAATGACTGCCATTACTGTTACACTGTCATCAGTTTCACCATTTGAGTGGCTAATGGGCTGCTGCTCTTGAGTTCACAGACGAGTGCCTGGCCCCTCTTTAAGACCCATGTGTCTTTGTTTTTTCTCTATTAAAATCCGGTGTCTCCGGTCTAATTAGTTTACAGTGTTTCTGCTGGCATTCAGTTTGGGCCTAAATGTGCGTGTGGTGCAAAGTGGGAAGTGTTTGAGTTTCTGAAGAGCTTTAGACAAGTGGCGCTGAGATACAATGGCGGGCTGGCCAGGTCCAAAGTCGGAGCCATAGATGGCATGTCAGTCATCGACAGCAGTGTTGTGTTTGACGTTTCTTCCTTTTAGTGCATGTGGTGTCTCCTGTTCAGTGTCACACTGGCCTCCTTGCTCAGCAGTCGGTTTAAGTGTTTTGCTGTTTGCTAAATCTGTGCCCCTTCATTAGTAGCACTGTCATTAGGAGGTCACACACACGTGACCTGAAATGTCCCTCATTGTCTTGTCACTCCTGTCTATTTCTGTCCTCAGCCTTGAACCCTTTTGCGGTGATTTTCTAAGTTGCTGATAGAGGGTGTTGGGTGGGATGTTTAGTCTTGTGGGGGCAAGAAGCTTATCAGTTAGAGGTACCCGCATCAGTGGCAGCCCACCAAATACTGGAGCAGAGTGTTCATGTGCAGACAACAGTAAATGGACACCAGGCTACCACAGAGACCCAGGAACAAGAAAGGAGCAGTGGTGGTAAGTGACAGATGGGTACTTGATGGGAATCAGCCTAGTGGGGACTAACACTAGTGTAGCCCAGGCTGAGTGTATTTGGATTACTTTGATGTTTTCAATGATTGGCTGAAGTGTGGGGTGGGGTGGGGTGTGGTGGAGGAGCAATGCCTTATCACCTTGGCTGTGTTAGCTACTGGAAAATGAAGGTAAGTGTGCTGTTAGTGTTCTCTACCAGTGGGGGCAAAAGAGTGGTGATCTCTCATCTTGTGTCTGACATCTTTATCCTAGCTGGCTGGCTGAGGTGGGATTTGAACCACCAACCTTTGGTTTCAGGGTCTGCTGTCTTATCCCCTGGACCACAGGATGGGCCCCTTTTGATGTTAAGGTAAAGTGGCTATTTGTGTTCTCTACTCACACACTTAAACATAAGAGTAACTTCAATCACTCACCTGGTGGGGCCCCCCAGGCCGGGTGTGATGGGGGGCCCCAGGCCAGCACCGCCCCCCCCTTCTGCTCACCTGGCCATTTGGGGGTGCCATGCCTTCTATGGGGACCCTTGGTGCTGTGGTTGGCTGGAGGTGGGAATCGAACCACCAACCTTGGGTCCTGGGGACTGCGGTCTTATCCCCTGGACCATGGGACGGGTCCCCTTTGATGTTAGGCTGAAATGGCTATTTGTGTTCTCTACTCACACACTTCAACATAAGAGTAGATTCAGCCACTCACCTGGTGGGGTGGGGGTCTGGCTCCTCTGGGGGACCCTTGGTTGGCTGAGGGTGGGAATCGAACCACCAACCTTGGGTCCCAGGGTCCATTGCCTTGCCTCCTAGGCCACGGGTCCCCTTTGATGTTAGGCTGAAATGGCTATTTGTGTTCTCTACTCACACACTTCAACATAAGAGTTAACTTCATCCACTTACCTGGACATTGGTGGGGAGACCTTTGGTTGGCCAGGGGTGGGAATTGAACCCCCAACCTTGGGTCTCAGGGACTGCGGTCCTGCCCACTGGACCATGGGTCTCTGTTGATGTTCAGGTAAAGTTGCTATTTGTATTCTCCACTCACACACTTCAACATAAGGGTAGATTCAGCCACTCACATGGAGGGGGGTCTGGGGGACCCTTGGTTGGCTGAGGGTGGGAATCGAACCACCAACCTTGTGTCCCAGGGTCCATTGCCTGGCCTCCAAGGCCACGGGTCCCCTTTGATGTTAGGCTGAAATGGCTATTTGTATTCTCTACTCACAAACTTCAACATAAGAGTAGATTCAGCCACTCACCTGGTGGGGTGGGGGTCTGGCTCTTCTGGGGGACCCTTGGTTGGCTGAGAGTGGGAATCGAACCACCAACCTTGGGTCCCAGGGTCCATCGCCTTACCTCCTAGGCCACAGGTCCCCTTTGATGTTAGGCTGAAATCCTATTTGTGTTCTCCACTCACGCACTTCAACAGAAGAATAACTGTACCTTTGGTGCTGTGGCCAGGGGTGGGAATTGAACCCCCAGTCTTTTGTCTCAGTGACTGCAGTCCTACCCACTGTACCATGGGTCTCTGTTGATGTTCAGGTAAAGTGGCTATTTGTGTTCTCTACTCACACACTTCAACATAAGAGTAGATTCAGCCACTCACCTGGACATTGGTTGGCCAGGGGTGGGAATTGAACCACCAACCTTGGGGCTCAGGGACTGCTGTCTTATGCCCGGGACCACAGGATGGGTCCCCTTTGATGTTGGGCTAAAGTGGCTATTTGTGTTCTCTACTCACACACTTCAACATAAGAGAAACTTCAACCACTCATCTGAACATTGGTGCTATGGTTGGAATTGAACCACCAACCTTGGGTCTCACTGCCTTATCCGCTGCACCACAGGTCCCCTTTGGTGTTAGGCTAAGCTAAAATAGCTATTAGTGTTCTCCACACACTTCAACAGAGGGGCAGCTTGGACCAATCTCCTAAACGGTGGAGTACTTCTGTGGGGACCCTTGGCACTGTTGTTGGTGATTGAACCACCAACCTTGGATCTTCTGTGAGATCCACTCTCTCCACTCACACACTTCAGCATAAGGGCAGCTGTGACTGCTTGCCTAAGCATCAGTGGAGGCCCTTGGTGCCATGATTGGGAATTGAACTGGCACCCTCAGGTCTCAGAGGCCAGTGTCTTATTCTCTAGACAACAGGTTCTCTTTAATAGCAGATTAAGACGGCTATTTGTTCTCTAGAACAACATCAGACAGACAACCCGCCCCCACAAAGGGCTATTTGGAGTCTCTGTCACATTTCAACAGCAGTGGCTACTTTGCTAAACATGGGAAGGGGTCTCCCTTCTGCCTCAAATTCTCCAAGTAGACTGCACGGCTAGAGGGGCGTGGACTTGCTTGGGGTGGGGTTAGGGTTTCAGACCCGCCCATGTGCCGTTGTCTCTATTTGCATAGTTAGATGTGGGCGGCTCCCGAGGTTGTTACTCCAGTCGCGCGGTTTTCCGCTGTGGGGAGATTTGCTCAATGGGCCAGAATATTACTATGTCGTTTTATTCCTCCCGAAATGATCGGTTCATAAAATGCTACGTAAGTTCCGCAATACGAAGCGAGTCCACATTTTAGTAGGTGTTTAAATGGACATCATTGCAGTTCGTTGGCTGTGAACCAGGCTCACACTTGCATTTTTACAGGGTGAAGCTCTGCATTGTGATGTATTGACTGTTTTTAAGACGCATTGCCAGCTTATTTTGTGGGCGTGGCCAGAGACCAAGAGAGAGTTTGCGCCTCGTCGGACCTGCGTGCACGCAGGGGGCTGGACTGTGGCTCCTGATCCGGGGTCGACCTTGAGCAAGAGATGTGCGTTTACAACTAAAGGCACAGCACATTGGCTGCACGGCTCCACGGAGTTGACCCTTTTTAAGAATAGATCACCTGTCCTTTCAGATTACGTTTGGGGGTCTTTGTGTGTTTAACCAAACTCTCAGGTATATCTCCTTTCTATGAATTGTAAAGTCACTGCTTCTTTTAGTATAAAACCTCCATCGGCTTCTCCGGTCTTCACATCAAGCATCCTCACGGTTTAGTGTTGTTAGAGACATTTGGGCATACGTAAGGTGATCAGCCGCTTAATCCGAGACCTCCAACTCATTTGAATGGCCCCAGGCCATCTCAGGGGGGCTTTTTCACACTCATTCCTTTTTGTCTACATGTAGCTCTTAGTATGGCTCTGTGACACACTGCAGTGAAATGGCTGTAATGACCCTAACACGCAGGGGGGCGTAAAGAGAAGTACAACTCGGCGCTGCTCGGGCGGTGACGTGAAGCTGAAGTTGTCCTCATTCTTCACATTGCAGGAACTCGACAGCGCACACCGTTATTTTTCCACTTTCAATAGGGCGTAGCACTACAATCGTACATTTACACAATTGAGGACGAAGGTTAAATGTAATTGTTTCGCGTCCTTATGACATCCAATCATAGCGTGGAGCCCAACGCCATCGCTGCGTCAAAAGCCCAGGAATGGGCCCCTGTCAGGCTGGGGCTTGGCGCCTGAACCCTTGGGACGATTTAAACAGCAGGTCAGTCCACTGGCAGCCTGGCATTCGCACGTCGCAGTGGGCCACGGTGTAGGGTTGCCAGACGACCCTTATATACAGGACATGTCCCATATTTTAACATTTTGTCCCCTGTCCCGTACTGATCTTTCAGGGACGCCCATTAGTTAATTTTCTAGTTTTGTAATTAAAAAATATTTTTACTACCTTCTTACGGTACTTAGTTGTTAACTTTATACTTTTTCTCGGATTCTCTTGATGAAAATAACCCAAATCTAACGAAGAAACGAATGTCTGCTGCCTGTTTGCTACTTATTCAGTTGCTGTGGTTGTCTGAGGAGTGCGACGCTCACACCGTTTAGCTCTCCAGCCGCGCAGTTCCGCAGTTCCGGATCAGCATCGCAACATAACGGTGACTGTCAACAAAGGGTGCTGTTACTACTCGCCACCTTTTTTTTTATAACTGCCTGTACTAAATAATAATATTTCTCTATTAAATAAATATTTTTAAATAATTTCACTTTTACAGATTTTTTTAGCTTGTCCTTATATAATACGCTACAGTGGCCGTCCGTTTGTCAGTCCAGGATTTTAAATCACCAGTAGCTCGCAAACCGTTTGACCTGAAATTTGGTGCACAAAGGCGCACGTTCGAGGTGATGATTGACCTCCATGGCGATTCGTCTTTTTATTATTTTATTGTAGAATAAGTGGTCAGCAGGGCTGCCATGGTACACGCGTACGAGCGCCGTTCTCATCCCTACTACCTTCGCTAATCATTCTTGAGGCAGATTGAAGACTTGAGTGCCGGCTGAAGTGAAAAATTAAAAATAAAAACATACTAAGTAATTACAACACAAATCCTAACTTAATCAGTTTTAACGTGAAAAAATGCCGACGAAAGAAGAGAAGCAGCGGGCCGCTAGGGTGGAGAAAAGAAGATCTGCTCGGGAAGCAGCGGGCACATCAACCTCTGAGCAGACGAGTGATAAACGTACAGAGAAAGAAAGAGGATGAAAACGACAAGTCAAGTGTAGTCACTGCGTGTTAGTGTGCAGTGCGGAGTATTAAATCATTTTCAAATGATTTTACTTTTGTTTTCCTCATAACCCATTAACATCCTTGCTTTATGTTTTCAATGTATCTACTGTTACATAATATATTGGTCTGGGTGTGTAGGGCGCATGTGTACATTTATATAGCCTATTTAGTAATAAAGAGAGAGATTTTAAGAGTGTCCCGTATTTCTAATTTTCTAATCTGGGAGCCCCACCACGGTGGGCTGCGACAGTGGACGGGGATGTAAATCTCGGTTGATATTCGGACTTTAATGTCCCACTCGCTTCTCCGGTAAGCAAACCAACGTGACGGAATCTACGCCTCGTGTCCTTCTTGTTGTGCAGCGACATTTTGATTTGCCTGCACTTGTGTCCTGTTGGATGGGCGAATGCTTTCATTTTCTTAGCTCATAATGTAAAAACCGGATGCCATTTTGTTTGTTTTTTAAGTCACTTTCGCTGTAGTTCACTCTCGGCCATCGTGAAGGAGGAGGAGAGCAGAAAGACACACGGACTGGGCAATATCTACAGCAGCCCCCCACAACAGGATTCTACCACCCCCGTGCTTTGCTATAGGATAGGGAGTGCGGAGAGTTTGGGTGGTGGGCTGCTTTAGCCAAGTTGGTCTCCTCTGATCAGATCTCCTGCTGTGACTGCTGACAAAGAGTTGACGAGGGCAGGGGGGCATCGACAGAAGGAGCGGGACGGGTGTGGGTTCGGAGGGCTGATGAGCGCCTGTCAGATTTGTTACGTAATGAGCTTTACAGCGCGGAGGTGACGGGCTAATGGCAGCCTGTGACGTCCTTGCGTCACCTCAGCCACTCTGTCCTCTACCGCCGTCAGCTGCTTTCATAGCGCGTGGCGCACACGACGGGGCTGACCGGCCGAATTTCCACGACGAGTGGGGGCTACAAGACGTAATCGGGGCGGAGATACCCAAACCCCCCCCGCGGCGGCGGCAGCAGCAGCAGCAGATGATACTCGGCCTGTCACCGCGGTCACCTCGGGTGACGTCATGCAGAAGGGTGGGTTTGAAATTCAGAACATCAGGGAGAAGTTTAACCACAAGGGGGGCCACAGGTGAGGGGGAGGAGGGGATGGAGTGCCGTTGGTCTTCCTCGATTTCAGAAGCAGCGGTGGATTCAGGTAACCCAGAAGTTACTTGTGACCAGCAGGGACACGGGCCACCACAACAGCCCCCATGACACAGAGACGGCTTTTCTTATTGAGGGTCTACCAGGAGAACCCCCAGCTCAGCAGCTGTGCTGTCCCCTCTAGTGCCAGGGTGGCCTGACACTTTGTGACCTGAAGATGAAGTCCAACTTGTTGGGGGGGGAGTTCAGTTTGCTAGAAACCCCTGGAAGTGAAGATGTTCCTCGGTGTTCTTCTCGGCCCCCAAGATGTTGCTTCTCAGAGAGTGAAAATAAAAAGGAAAGGCGAAACAACATGAAGCACAAGCTAAGGGCCGTAGCCCAACCACCCACCCACCCTCATCACAGCCAACTGTATACGCCGAGTGACCCCCCCGCTACTCACTCAACTTGATGCACGTCGGCCGTTTTTTATTTTTTTAAAGAGCATTTTAAAATCAAATGGAAACATAGGAGACAAAAACCTGTAAAGTACAGAAGACCCCCACAGGGACATTTGCAGGCACAGGAAGCCCCTGGCTACTCTGTATGGGTGGGCGAGTGCAGGCTGGAGCCCCCTAGGTGGGTGAGCCCCCCTTGCCTGTGCCACCGTAAACGTCTCCGCTCACCTTGTCCAGTGTCACACAATGCATATGTCTGTTTACCTGGACCCCCACGCTCAGCCCCCGTCTATCCGCAGTGTCTGCTCGTCCCGTGTCTGTCTGTGACCACCCTCAGATATGACGCACCTCGTACTTAACGTGGGGTGACTAAGTGCGTGAGCCCCCCACAAGTAGTGTCTCGTGTAAGACGGGTGACAAAGTTAAACCTGGCAGCCCGAGCCTCAGATGGCCGTTGGCTTCGGTGCTCTAACCAAATCATGGCGGGGGCACGGGGGGGTCTCACTTCGGTGCTTTGCCACGTTGGAGAAGTGAACATATCTGTGGAAGCCCACCACACCTCCACTCCTGCTGGTCAGGCAGCGAGGGTCTTGATGCGTTGTCCTCCTGGCACACAAACTCTGAGGGCATTTAGTCTTTGCTCCTCATTTACCTCAGGAGTCCTGGAGCAGCGAGGCGCACTGAAGATGAAGATGAAGATGAAGATGAAGATGAAGATGAGAAGAGGGGTCAACATGTTGAACAACACAGAGCTGAGCACACTGGGGGTCAAGCCAGCCAGTTTCTCAAGTGGGCACAAGTACTGGAGCAGGACAGGCGCCAGCTGTTTCTCGGCCCCCCGGTGTGCCACTCTTGTCTGGCAGGTCACCTCTCGGTTTAAACTCTCAGCTGTGAAGACCCCACTTGGAGATAAGGAGGGCAGACCAACATGATGGCCAGAGGGGAAACCATCTGAGGAGTTTCAAAAAGGTGGGGCTGAGCACAAGTTCTGGAACAGAAGGAGACCACCAAAGCAGCGACAAGTGACGACAGACATGGAGGACCTCCACTTGGAAAACAACAATGTGGAGGGCAAGATGGAAACCACTCAGTCCTGGAACAGAAGAGACGAAGCCGAAGGGGTCTGCTGCTCATCTGGGCTCGTGTTTTTATTGACTGGGTTGACTCATGGTGGGCATAGCAGGTGGAACGTCTGCCAAATTCATTGGGGCGATGTTAAAATGCAGCAGGACACGTTATGGGGGGACCTGGAAGGTTATGGACTGGCCAACTGAACCTCCTGAAGAGAAGGCTGAGGGAAGACCACCACCAAAAGAAACGACAGCTAAAGAAGGCCGTGACTCGACGTCGTTAATGTGAGTCTGCACTTGAATTTAGTGGGAGGCGTTCTGCTCCGTGGGTGGTCCGATACAAGATGTGCGCCGTGTGGTTTAACATCTCGAGAAGTCAATGCCAGGGAGTGGAAGCTGCAGTGCTGGGCTGTCTCCCCATCTTCATCACGTGATCTCACACACAAAGGTCTTCAGCGTCCAGCCGGAGCTCACCGATTGGCCTTGATCTGCACTTGAACAATAAAACTACCAATGAGAGGCCAAGAACTGCAGGGTCCTCCTCCTGTCCACATTACGGTGGTCTCGGCTGAGGAGCTGCAGGGTTTCTCTCCTCATTGCAGTCCATACTTGGCGTTTTCTTTGTCTATTCTGGGATGTTTGTAATCGCTGTGCAGCAGAAACAGCGGCCTTGGGCGACAGTCCATCACACTGGAGGGCAGCTGGGCGCACCATTTCAGGGCTTTAATGTGGACAACAAGGACCTTTTGGTTCACTGCTGGGGTTTGTAGAGAACAGGACCCTAGTGATGGACCACCCAAGAAGGGGACAGATAAGGCCCACCAGTGTGGTGCAGAATGAATACGCCTGCCATCGCTAGTTACTGTGTGGTGTGGTTTGAGCAAGTCCTTCACAAGGGGGTCTCGTGTAGTACAGCACTGGTGGCTGTTTCCCTTTTCTTCACCTCTCAAGGCTGTTTGACGCGGGTGCAGATGGCATGAAGCGGCGCTCCATTAATGGGGGTGGCGAGGAGGGCCGGGTGAACAAGCCCTCGTCTGGTGGTCCACTCCTCTCCTATCGCCTTTCACAGAGCCGCTGGACGGCCAGGAGGAGGAAGCCCCCATCCTGAACTCGAGTGACATGTCTGATGGCGCACCCCCAGGACCCTCGGCCTCACTTCCTGTTGAGCACTGGCACAGCTCGCTCGGGTTCTCGGATTTTATTTCACAACCTGAGGTTTCTCTTGAGTGAGGAGAATGTCATTTTGCAGAGCGTGAATCGAGAAGCTCCTTCCCTTCGCTCTTCACCCCCAATAAGCAGACATGATCTGTCACTTGACACTTGCGTCACTTCTGATTTGCAATAAGAGTGAGTGAGCAGCTCGGCTATTTTTGTTCAAACCTCAGCTTTGCTTCTGCGAACTGAAGCTGGCGCACTTCCTGTGCTGTCGAGAGCAGGTAGCAGTTTGGCAGCGTCATGCTGCGAGTGAACAACACGCACGAGGACACCCACCCAGAATCGGATGTAACGGGCCAGCGGACGGGGGACCCTCGAGCTGGGAACTACTGAACCGCCAGCCTCTGCCTGGTCAGCTTTACGAAGGTAGGAGTCGCTTAATACGGGCAAACACAACCGAGACGCCAGTCCTGCAGGGGTCCGGAAAGAGCACTGCAGCACACCGAGACCCTAAAGAGGCCGTCGTGAGGCTTTCAGTGCGGCAGCAGACCCCCGTGTTCTGGAGACTCCCATGTTTAGGGGGGCTAAACCGCGGCTCTCTGGGCTGAGCAAACGTTAAAGAAAAAATGACCAATGGCCGCCGCTTGCTTTTCATCTTTTCTTTCACAAACTGAACACGGAGGTCCGTGCCTAAGCGGGAGGGTGGGCTGTGTGCGTCCAAAAAGTGTCGCAGAATACACAGGGGGGGCGTTCATGAGGACAGCTGGGCATCCCACCCAGGACAGTCCTTACCAGGCCAAGATGGACTACATGGGGCGAGAGCACCCACTACAGAGGCCCAGTTTGGATGCCCATCGAGTCTGGAGGAGTAGCCCTGGAGGGATCACTGAAGGATAGTAGGGGGCACTGCAGGGGGCATGGGATCTCCCCGACATTCTTATAACCCACAAGTGCTCATCACGACGCCGGAAATGAGAAGTGGTCTTCAATAAGGGGGGCTGCACAGCCCTGTCCAGGCGAGCCGTGAGCTGAAAGTGGAGACGGCGACACTCGACTGGAGGAGCAGCAGGGTGGTGGACCACCGGGCTCCGTTGTTATGCCAGCTACTTGTGTTTGTGCTGGGGGTCTGGGGCTCA
Source organism: Polypterus senegalus (assembly GCF_016835505.1). Lineage (NCBI taxonomy): Eukaryota > Metazoa > Chordata > Cladistia > Polypteriformes > Polypteridae > Polypterus > Polypterus senegalus. Next base: position 62,378,273 of record NC_053165.1, read on the forward strand.
GCGGTATTGCGCGCACACATTAAAAGGAGGTTTACAGTTGATTGTATGGCAAGTGGCATGCAGGTTAGGATTATTAACTCAAAAGGATGGCGCAGGGCGCAGGGCACTGAACACAACAATAAACTCCCAACTGTGAGCCCACCGCTGCATATTATAAAAACAAGCCCCTGTTTCTTCAGACAAACCCGTCTGTTCTGCCATCTTTAAGCTCTATTTTTTTATTTTTTTTAAACAGAAGCTCCTTGGAGGTCTAGGGGTCCGGGTTTTGAAGTGCGGTGACCTGCGAGGACATGAAACTCCAAACTGTCCCCAGACCTTTGACACTCCCTGCGGTGATCACCCAATTAGAGGCCGGGCCTCATGGGATTGATTTGCAGGATATCACTTCCTCAAGTTAACAATATTTCTAGAGCTGTTCAAGTCGGCTCTGCACTCAATACACAAGAACCGAATGTCGGGGTCAGTGTGGATACATATCTCATTTCCAGGAAGTTCTTCCACATTTTCAATCTTAGAAGGCGTCCCAAGGGGGTCCCACAAGGTTGTCACAAATACGAGCGGATCGGGCAGAATTTTAAGAATGACAAGTTTTTCTTTTTTTGTTTCTAAACTATAGGGTGGTCCAGATCTAATTGTGCAATTTTCATTACGCTATAACTTATTAAGTTTATTACATAGAAAATCACCCGAAAAATCCGAGAAGACACATCGAGAAGTGTGCGAACTGAGGACATGAAGAATCGTCTTTGTGCCGAACTGGAATCGTCCCCGCAAAAATCAAAGTCATCCACACGATCTGGATCTGCATAATTAGATGTGGACCACCCTGTAATCAGGACTACAGCTAACAATTACCGTATATAACACAGATAAGTCGAGACTTGATGTTAACGTAGAAGTTCCGGTATTTTATAATATCAGTCGTAGAAGTTGAATGCGGTAAACTCGCGCTACCAGTACAAGAGATTACGATCTGCTAAGTCACCACGGAGCACACGGCCTTTTGTTTTCTGCGTGTTGTGCCTACGTGACCACGCGGTGACACCTGAACTATTCTGTTTTGTGCATCTCACCCCCTCATACGCCTTGATCGTGACAGCATCCCTTATCTACAATGGAGCGTTCAATCAGAAGAAAATAGGAAGCTGGTTTGAAATGAAAAGTCGTTGGAGTGGCGAAAGAAATCGGTAACTGCGCTGCTGCAACAAAATTCAATGTGTCTGAGAAACTGATGTGAGATCAGAGGAGGCAAGAAGATGAAAAAAAAAAAAATATATGAAGTGTCGCATTTTTGACGGGCGTGTAAGTCGGGGTCTGATTTTATGAGTGATTTTTCAGGTTTCAAGGCCTGACTTACACGGTATTTAGTTGGCCGATTGAACTAATTAGATAGGAACAAGCACAAGTCTAAAAGATAAATTTAACAGTTAAGAGCTGATTAAAACATTCATCATTACGCACAATGCTCTCTTTTCAAAGAACGTAGCCGTACATACAGTATATCCATCTCGCTATATCCTAACACAGGGTCACGGGGGTCTGCTGGAGCCAATCTCAGCCAACTAAGGGTGCAAGGCAGGAAACAAACCCCGGGCAGGGTGCCAGCCCACCGCAGGGCACACACTTGGGACAATTTTAAAAGTAATGTGTCAACTACATGCACAGCAAGCGCGGGATATACATGTTCAATATACACTGGGGGTCTCTTTGTGTTGGTCTTCAGCTCGAAGTATGTGCAGAAATCATAAACGAGCACACACACAAAGAACTGGCCGTATCGTGGACTATGGGACCTGCAAGAGCGGTAAATAAATATTTAAAAACATTTAGCTACTGAGCAGACAGCTAGTCTTAGCCCATGCACTTGAAGACACCGCGTTGCCAGTTGCAGATGGCACTGAGCTGCCAAGGACACGTACGTTTCTTCTCTGACGATGAACTTCATCATTCAACATTCACTCTGCTCTCGTCTTCATCACTGATCTCAGAGGTCGGTAACAAGTCAGCTAAGGAGGCTGCAGTGCCAGTGGACAGTGGCACTCATGCCCACTCAGGGTGCAAGCACATGACAGACTTTCTCAACCACCTGAGAGCAGCATTTCCGCTGATTTAGGAAATAACCGTAACAAAGTAGAAGCATCATTTCCTGTCTTGTGTTTGAGTTTGGAGGAGAAAACCAAAGCCTACGGGGGGCTTTAAATGCACGTCTTCCTTCCTGTTAGTACGTTCGGTTGAGCCGATAGAAGGACGTTCTTAGTTACATTAAAACGTTTGCCTGTACATCAGTGCATAGTCAATGGGAGACGAGCTCAGTTTGAACTGGAATATTCTAACTATGTCTCGGCCCTCATTTTTATGGTCTGCCTTGAAGTTAATAAGGCATGGAGGACAACTGAATATGCCGAAGTGCTAAAGTGAAGCATATGTCAGTTGGCCACAGAAAAGTAACAAGTTTTCAGTATAGAAAATAACTGAAGTTTAATAAGAGCTAAGATTGTAATGAAACACAGAAGAAACAGGTTTTCCCTTTTTGCCTTTAATTCTGCGTGTTTGAAAGCATTTTTTTTGTGATGTTTCCTTCTTAAATTTTCACTAAACTTTTAAAACAGAGAGATTTCTATGTTAGGCGTTTGACTCATGCTGGATCCTGCCTTGCCAACTCAGTAGCTCCTCGACGTTGGGCACCTAGAAATGACGCAGCTCCACTTGCCGTGGCACAGAGAGATGTTAACAGTCCGCAGCCTAAGCACCAGGATTATTATGGGCCTGTTGCTCCTTCCAGGAGGAATCAGTCCTGACGCAGATGGCCTAAGGGGGGTTGCCAGTCCCGTCTACGTGTGCTCCATGGACTTGGGTGTACGCCGTGTCACCAAAACAGGGGGTCCTGGGGCTCTTGCTGTGCGTTAATCAGTCGCCGTACCTGCAGAGAGAAATCCAGACCACTCAATATGGCTGCTAGACCATCGGTCTGTCTGATCTTCTCTGCCGTGTGTGGATTTCATGGCAGGATATCAGGGTTTGGAAGGTATGAAGTTTAGGAACTGCCGCATGCCGATGATGTGATCCAGTTCCCCAGATTAAGCACCACTGAGTGTGAGGAGACCGGAGTGACAATCAGCACCTCCACGTCTGAGGTCGTGTTTCACACCCAGTAACGGGGGGCTGCTTGTGCCCTGTGGGGGGAGTAGCTGTCCCAAACCAGGACCCCGTGTACCTTGTGGTGCTTCGGCCGTCAGCAACTCTTTACTACCCTGCACTGACGCCCAACTGCCTTTTGTGAGACGCTTTACTTTTAGGTGACTAGGGGGCTTCGCTCGTCCACCCCAGTTTGGTTATCCGGATATGCAATTAATTAAAAGAGATTATTTTCATGGAAATTGTTACATATGCATTATTTTCACTTTTACTTTAAAACTTTAGTAATAAAACAATATTTGGAATTAACTTTTCTTCAAGATCGTATTGAATTTTGATTCTGTGTTTGGACTTCGTGACAACACACCGTATAACTGCCTGTGAGTGAATATCGTTTCTTTCTCTCTAATAAATAAAATAACTTTTTCAAATGTTTGTCCATGCTCTTTATTCTTCACTTTATCGTTGACGTGTCATCTAGAATGTATAAAATTATTGTCCTGATAAAATTTATAGGAGCTGAGAGCACAGGAAGTGTGTCTGCCAAAAGCATTCACACGACTGAGGTTCGATGACCGTGGTCTTGTTTGAAAATAGTTGTGAGTAGGGCGTGACTTGAAAAAATCTCATGTTAAAAGTCTCTGTCTCACAGGACTTCATACCAACAACGTTTTTGGAACCTTTTAATACTCGCTGGAAACACAAATTAGACAATCTACAAGTGTCCGACTTAAACTTTAAATCCAAATAATATATTCAATCTCTTTCGCTGTTCCATTACCAGGTAATAATTTCCATTTGTTTGCGCTAATGCGATCTTTCCTATCCTGTTTTTATCCTCTAACATGCTCTCCTTCTGTACCACGCCAACATTTTTTAATTCTTTCTGACGTTCTACTTTGTCTTCTACTCTTTGTCTTTTATTTGCAGCCCTAACTGCTGACAGGAAGAGCGTACATCGGCTGCCCTAATAATGCTGTGACCGTTTTATTACATTGAACACGGTGCTTCTGGATGTCATGTCTAACAGTTGGCAATGACTTTTAATTTTCTTATGGCTGATTTCCGCTAGTGTTCTACTTGAGCAAAGAGTCTGTGGTTGGAAAGAGAAACGAGATACACCGAGATACACCTACAGTAGCCTTGGGATTCGGGCAAACTGACCTTAGACAGGAAACACAAAAACATCTCACATCCTCATTTAGGCCCAGCAGCTCTCCGCTGGTTTTACGCGCACCACTTGCTTTGCTTTGGTAGATGGGGGGACCTTTTACTGTCATTTGAAAAACTCCCAGCACCAAGCGTATTTAAGATGGTGTATCCTCACTTTCTTTATCTTGTTCAGCACATTTCTCATCATGGAGTAGTGAAGCTCAAACAAAAGATAACCGGAATGCAAAAATTCAAATGAGACGCCTTCAGCAAACCATGAGCTACGCCGGTGTGAAAACGTAACGTACAGAAGAATACGTGAATTGTAACTCCTGTATGATGCGACGTGAAAACCTAGTTCAGGAGGCCCTGTGAGATTTGAGTTTACAAAGCTGACATCTGATCTGATTACAAAGTACCATCTGTAGTGTCTGTTTAATCTTTTAAACCCTGGTGCCATCGACAAGGTGTCATTTGTCAGACTTAAAAAAGCTTCTTTGTATGTAACAGCTCTTCACTTACACATGCTGTCACCTTGGCATTACTTTCCATCCTGCTGTATTCAGTCTTTATATCGTGTCCATTACGTAACAGGCCGTATGATGTTATTACCAGTAACGATAACACGCAGTGACTACACTTGACTTGTCGTTTTCATCCTCTTTCTTTCTCTGTACGTTTATCACTCGTCTGCTCAGAGGTTGATGTGCCCGCTGCTTCCCGAGCAGATCTTCTTTTCTCCACCCTAGCGGCCCGCTGCTTCTCTTCTTTCGTCGGCATTTTTTCACGTTAAAACTGATTAAGTTAGGATTTGTGTTGTAATTACTTAGTACATTTTCCTGAATTTTTCACTTAAGCTGGCAGTTAAGTCTTCAATCTGCCTCAAGAATGATTAGCGAAGGTGGTAGGGATGAGAATGGCGCCCGTCCATGTGCACCGCACGGCCACCCTGCTGCACACTGCCAAGAGTTGATCTATACTAATAAAAGGCAAAGCCCTCACTGACTGACTCACTCATCACTAATTCTCCAACTTCCTGTGTGGGTAGAAGGCTGAAATTTGACATGCTCATTCCTCACAGCTTACTTACAAAAGTTAAGCAGGTTTCATTTCGAAATTCTACACGTAACGGTCTACAACGTCCGCCATGTCGAACTTTCTTATTTATGGCCCCATCTTCACGAAATTTGGTAGGCAGCTTCCCTGCGCGAACCGAAACCGATGTATGTACTTATTTTGGTAGTATGACGCCACTGTCGGCTGCCATATTGAACTTTTCAACGGTCTTTGTTACTTATGGGCCCATCTTTAAGAAATTTGGTATGCGGGTTCCCAACGCTAACTGAATCCAACTTACGTACATACTGTATATACGTCCATAGCCTGCAGCTCGGTCACCATGTGAGGCGCCGTTGGTTCCCCCATCCCAACGCCTACCACGTTGTTGGCTGGCTGCCTGCCTATATAAGGCCGTCCGTCGCTCCGGTCTCTTCATTCCCTTCCTTGCTTCGCCATTGGATTCACGTCTCCCGGCTGATAACTACAGCCTTTTTATTTAATCCACGGCTTCTCCGCTGTTTTATTGTTCGTTTATTACGATTATAGTTATTGTGTAGGTATTTTAAACTTACTTTACATTGTTCTGGTACCCATTTCCTTTATCTTTCCAACCGTACCCCCATTAACACGTCTATCGAGGTGATCACCATCGATGACAGAACTGTCACTTACCGAGTGGTTTCCATGCCCGGAGATGGCACCTGCCTTTTCCATTCTCTTTGTTACATATTGCACGGCCATATCAGGCTCACTCTTGATATCTGGAGGAACATTGTGTCTTATGTATTGAATGACTGGGACAGGTTCAAGGTGTGGACTGATGACGGTACAGGAGATAATTATACTACACAGGAGCACTATAAGAGTGAGATGTTTAAGCCCTTCACCTATGGTTCTGCATGTGAGTTGATGGCTGCCGCTGAATTGTTCGGTTGTTGCTTTCAAGTGTACCGAAATGGCCAAATATTTTACACCTTTGGACAACCGCCAGTGCCTCTTAAACATCTTAGATTGACAGGTGACGATTTGAGTAGTGGACACTTTGATGTTTATGAATGTTTAAACTCTCAAAAGATGGATGTGAAGTTATCGATGAAACTGGTTGTATACTTACAACGCATGACAGATGCCGAATGTCACTTCAACACAAGTCCTGCAAATACTAACGTCATTGAAACAAACCATGAAACTCAAACCGATTATGACAGCAGCAATTCAAGCTGTGAGATTTGAAACAAGATTACTGTTCACATGGCCAACTGTACATTGCATGCTCAAGAGTAAGCTCAAAGCACAGCTTGGTCATATTACAACCGGAGGGCCGAACTCACAATGTGGTATACAAAAAGATCCTTAACAAATAATTATTGGTATATTTTCTCTCAGTTTAAAAAGGTTTAATTTTCTTCTTAATAAAAATTTTAAGGCAGTACTTCGCCGCTGCAAAGCGCAGGGATTTTGCTAGTTCTACAATAAAATAAAAAGAGGAATCGCCATGGAGGTCAATCATCACCTCGAACGTGGACAGTAGACGTCACGTAGTATATGTGCACCAAATTTCAGGTCAATCAGTCAAACAGTTTGCAAGTTACTGGTGATTTAAAATCCTGGACAGACAAACAGACGGCCACTGTAGCGTATTATATAAAGACTATAGTAGTATCATTTGCTTACCACAGCTACAGTAATACTGCTATCTTCTGTTTTTTTTCTTTTACAGTAACTCTGCAGTCTTGAGATGGCCAGTCTTTGGTTTACTCTGTCAATCCTCTTTGCATTTGTGTCCCCTGCTGCACATCAGGACCCCAGGAATACAACTATGGTGGAAGCAGCCACAAGCACTTCACTGGGCCATAGCGCTGAAACAACAAGCAAATCAGACACAACTACAAGCTCAACTCCCATCTCGACCTTGCTGCAAGAACCCAAAGAAAGCACAGAAGTGAGAAGCAATCCGGCCATTGACACCACAAATGAGAAGGAATCTGCTCCGCCAGCTACATCTGAAAGCGCAGCCCCATCAACTACCAAACAGCACATTTCTCGTCTGCCGACTCCATTAGATAATGTAGAAGCCACAGACGATTCAGCCCCCACTGGTCCACACAAATTTCAGGAAGGAACGACTAAAGATACCAACATCCAATTTGGTTCTTCATCTTCTAGCACGACTGGGGTTCATGAGACTCCTACCACCTCAACTGCGCGTGGTACGTCTGCAGTGCCTGTGACAAACTCGTCTAAGGAGATCAACGTGCAGAGGCATACACAAGGAACATCAAGAACATCTGGACCCACCATGGCTACAAAAACAGATGTCAACAGCTCAGCAACCAGTGCAGGGGAGGCACAGTGCACAATCGAGTCGACCAAGAGGGGAAAACTGGTGAGTCACTGTCTGATCGCCATTGCTGTGCTCTCTGGGATTGCAACTGCATTTATAATAAGTACGATTGTTCTGTGCACCAAGCTCTCCAGCAATAAACAAACGTACAAAGTGAAGGATTCTCTGGGGACTGAGATGGTTTGTATATCATCCCTCCTACCTGACACCGAACTAATGCCCAGGAAAATCAAGCTACCAAAAAGTAACGCTCTTCTTATCGCCTCCCTTGAGGAAAACGAAGGCGATGATCTGACGCTTAATAGTTTTGTACCCGACCACTAAAGGAGGCTCGGCCTTCACTCCGTCAACCGAAAAATCCACAGATACTTTTTTTTTTCTTCTTTCCCTGCCATGTTTGCATTTCTCTATGCTTGGCATCACCTTTTTAAATTAGATGGAAGCCTCTGATCACAAAGAAATCTAAGCAAGTGGAAGAACAAAGACGGTTAAAGCTTTACTCTAAAAAGAGGATTTCTTCCTTTAAATCTGTCAATCCCAGCCACCCCAGAGCAGGCGCAGAGCCACAGCAAGGACTACAAACGTAAAGGGCCGGGAGGCTGCTGCCAGCTCTTTGAAAGTGTCGATGACCCGAGTAGCGCAGAGGAGTCACAGCTCAGCCAAACTTCAATGGTGTTTGAAACCTTCTGAGTAACAAATCATCATAAATACGAAACATAATATGGAAGAACCACCTTGCTTTTTAAGATGTTTTTTGTTTTAAGGATTTCACTGTTCTCTGCTGCCGAGTTGTATTTATGACATATTTTTAAAAAGCTTTTATGAGCAGATTGCCATTACAACGGATTCAGCATATGCTAAAATGGGAAAAAAGCAAAATCCACTTTGAAACCAAGACAATCTGAAGAACCAGACGTGAGATGTTTCACCGTGCAGTGTGTCCAGGTGTAGTCGCTGAAGGCTCCACTCAGATCATCATGGGAAAGCGTCATGATGGCTACTACAACCTTCAAAGACTAAAGCTGGAGAAGAAATAAGTTCTGAACACGCATGTTTACGTTCGTCTCATTTAATCATTCAATGCCTTCTTGTAGGTAACATTCTTTAGTACCACAAACACACCGAGAGACACTCCAGCGTCTCTAAAACAGTGCAAAGTTCAATCAGAAACTCAAAAGCAATTTCAAACAAAACAAAAATCATCCAAGCTACACTTCTAGCTCTCTAGTTTTGGTGAACACAATTTAAGTTTCCTTTCCTTCACTTTAAAGAAAGAAACTACAGAAATCGGGAGGCATCAGTCGTGATCTCGTGAGCCAGTCGGTGCAGTCGCAGGCACAATGGAAGGAAGGCCTCTTTAAGCCAGTGGCTCGCTTTTCTCTTTTTTGTATAAAAGTAGCACTGGGGTGTTGTACTGTGTTAGCCATTGTGGGATGTATTGAGACGTCAAGCAAAATGACTCCTTTTATTGGCTAACTAAAAAGATTCCAATATACAAGCGTTCGAGGCAACTCAGCCCGTTCTTCAGGCGAGCTGTGATCGTGAGATGTAATAAAGACGTAAGATTACATTCCTGAAGATGCGGCGGAGTTACCTCGACAGCTTGCATATTGTACAAAAGTATAAGATCAGAGATATAAAGCCTTAATGATCACTGTAGTGTCAAAAGTAGCGATAATATAACAGAGCAAACTTTAAAGTAAAGATTATCAAGATTTCATAACTCTAGCAAGCTAAAAATTGGCCCTGCCAGTCCTTACAAGTCAAAATGTGTGATGAAAGCTTGTAACCCTGCAACTGAGGTGCAATCTGTCCTAACTGCTACAACATTTATTAGTTTAGGGGATCTGAAACTTCCATATTTTGCTAAACAGTAGTGAATACACAAAAACGTATTTCAACAAAGTGAATTTCAAAGAGACGAAACAAACGTTGGGGAATATGTCCTACATGGAGACTGATGAGGAGGAGCACGGCTGGTCTGACAGAATTCCTTATGCAAAGCAGTAAAATTTCATAATTAAAATTAGTACTGGGGTGTTGTACCGTGTTAGCCATTATGATCGAAGTGAAAAGTCAAGTAAAATGACCCCCTTTATTGGCTAACTAAAAAGATTACAATATGCAAGCGTTCGAGGCAACTCAGGCCCCTTCTAAGATGTCTCACTTCCAGGTTTTCCGACGCTGTTACTTGTCCTAGTGTGTATATAAAACACCTGAACTTCAGTTTCTGTATTACATCTTGGCTGAAGAAGGGGCCTGAGTTGCCTCGAACGCTTGCATATTGTAATCTTTTTAGTTAGCTAATAAAAGGGGTCATTTTGCTTGATGTCTCACTATAATTAAAATTACAATAGGAATCCTAATACTCAACATGAAACAGAACATCATCATAGTTAACCATCAGAATACGTGAGCTACCCCAAGTAGGCAGAGTGTTACTTACAGTGCACAAGTCATCCCTACGCTGTGCCTTCAGCTTTAATAGTAGAAGGAGGGCAGCAAGGGTAACAAAACACATTCACATTATTCAGACGTTTATATATTTGAAGAGATACGTTGTCTGTCGCTAAACGCAATATTATAGACACAAAAATGACTGAATGATTTTAGAGTATGAGCCACAACTCTGGTTCAAAGGGATAAAATAAATGTCAGTGACGGAATAACAATCGTGTGTCTCCTTCCTGCCGAGTGAAGCTGGTGACTGAAATAAGCAAACCCTTAACACGTACAGACAATGGGGACGTCACCTAAACGTTCATTACAGGGAAATGAATAGAAAAACAGCCTGAAGAGCAATGCCGAGAAGCAGCTGTCCAGTGTAACGACATACGGGGTCAGTCCGCATTTCACTTGTATACTCAAGTTTTATTGTGCAGCAGCAACAAAGAGCGCACTAAATGAGACTTTTCAACCTTACATTCGGTACCTCAAGAACTGTCCTTGTGAATTTCCCCTTGGGATTAATAAAGTGTCTATCTATCTAGACACTAAAACCAATGATTTCTAGTAAGAGTTAGGGCGCTCACATTCACATCTAAATTTTGAAAATGTATTCTGGCTTCTTATATTTTAAAAAAACAAAACAATTTGCTTATATTGAATGAGTTTCAGATTTTAACACCAACTCATAATCATATATAACTTCTGACTCTTTTAATTGGTAAAATAAGCTCTTCAATGACATATCATCGATCACAGCATATCATCGGACAGCCTTCATTGCATTAAAATGCACAAGAATCTCCATTCCAAGGGAAGGCCGTTCTACGAAGATGCGCACAAACATCGTGCAATGAAAGCACTGCTGGAGAGGCCCGCGTCTCACTGTACCTGCGCCGTCTGTGTGAATTTCACAAAGATAAATCTGAGACAAAGCCACGCAATGCAGCGTGATACACACAGTAGCAGTGTCGAGTAGTGTAGGGACCAGAGCACAAAATGACACCGTCCTCCAGCGTCTCTCGCTCTCATGTATAAGCTCTTTGTGTTTCACAACTTAAACGAATAAGTGTAGTTAATATTAGATTTGTAACGTTTCAGAAAATGACAATAAATCAGCTGCATTTATTCAAACCAACTTAAAACAGAGAAGTATATAATACATGTTCTACTTACGGCTGAAATGTTGCAATAAATTCTTAAGCCCGAGCCACTTTGTACTAGTTAGTCTCACACCACAGCAAAGTCGCGGGGGGCTGATGGCCGAGAGGCTCAGTGGAGTATCAGTGGAGCATCAGAGGAGCGCTAACAGAGCTCAATCCTCCAGCCAACCTACACAAGTCCAAGAGCAGGCACTTTGTTAAGAAGAATTCATAAATGTGCTTTAAGTGTTAGCGTGTCAACGACGAGTACTCGGTGCATTCTCAGGCCGGTGTTCACCTCAACAGGACTTTCCCCGCACAACTCCATCAACCTTAGTTAACATTCAACTTCTGTTTGATATGAAAACACGTCTCTCATTACTGCAGTCATGCATCCCACACTGGATACGATGTGTATCCTCTAGAACTTTCAAGCCATCACCCTTCCATATTAAAGATGTTACTTATTTTAAAATATTGACTTCTAGCTCAAACGACCGCCCTAACATGAGGAACGTCTCCGAGTTTGTGGCAGCTCAGATACAGTAAGTGTCCTCAATGCTTCAATTGCTGCTCTTTAATTAATGTTTGTAACTTATAGACAAAATATTCTCAACAAGCTGAATGCATTTGCAAATATACCACTACATAAAGAAATCTTAGCAGACACCGCGCAACATCAACATAAGCACCGGTCCACCTGCTAGGCAAACAAAAAATAACACTTGTAATATGGCAGGGTATTAACGTTAAGAGTCAAAATATCAGTTATATGTACACAGCGAGGAAGGTCTGAAGATTCAAGTCGTGCCTTAAAAGAAATTAGGAGAAGCAATTCTATTTGACTTGTTCCTGTCCACAATCAGACAGTAAAGACTTACATGAGAATAAACCAAATGTGAATAGTGTGCCGAGTTGTAGAGCAGAGAGAGCGTCTAACCTGTGAGGCCACACCTGGACAGATGGCTGCAAGTTTGTTCTCCGTATTTTAACAGCTTTACAGCACTAAGCAAAATCCACAACTCTGGGGGGCATGAGAGTGAGGAATGGCTTCATTATAGGAACACTGAAACTATACGTTGGGTCTGCAGTATTGAAGGGAGGGCAAACAGAACCAATCAAGAAGAGGCGGGCGCAGATTAAAAAAGGGTTCATTTCATAAATGTGCCAAAAGGGTTTCTTCGCATATGGTACCACTGTCGATGACTGGATAGGTTTTTAAAAATAAAAGTAGGATTTGGCAGACTTTCTAAATGTGACAATGATATTTTTGGTCATGTCAGGTCAGAAGAAACCTGCAGTTGACATTACCCGATGAAACCTCCCTCCATTATCCAACCCGCTCTATCCCAACTATAGAGTCACGGGGTCTGCTGGAGCCAATCCCAGGCGCAAGTCAGGAAACAAACCCCGGGCATGGCGCCAGCCCACCTATGAAACATTACACGTATATTTGAAACTAGTGCTGAATGGGGGGCCAGATTGCACAACCGCTTTTAGTTTTTATGTAAGTTCAAGACTGCGAACTCGATCTTATTAGGTGTACTCACATAAAACGTGAAAGCAATGATTGCCATTGACACGCTTGTCTGTCTGTACAAGAGCTTCATTGCAATGTGACACACGGAGATATTCTTAAGTGTGCACACTGTACAGTTTTTTTCCATTTCCATTTAAAAAGCACAGTTGAATTTTTTTTAAGTCCTCTACCTTAACAAAGAAAACATTCTGTGCCGCCTCAACTTCTGGTTATTTTACATTGAGAGGGGTTATCTCAACTTATCTGTTTTCCTCTGTTACGTTTCATATGGCTGCTCAGTTCTTGAACCGCTAAGCAGAGTCGTTCACAAGGCCAGGAGCCTCCTGATAGCAGCCATCTGAAGAGACGCTCAGAGGACTTCTTAGCACACTGCGGAGGAATGAGCCTGTGACTAAAAGAGAGCAAATCCTGGAGGGGATTTCTCATGACAGCATCCAATTTTGCCAACATCCTCTTTTCCACAACAGCTTCCTGTGTGTCCAGGGTTAGCCGTGTGATGCCACAGGCTTTCCTGATAAGTACGCTCAGCCATCTGTGCATCTTTTGAGCTCTGATTGCACCCCTGGGAGGCCATGGCATAGAGCACACTGGCTGCTATGGGCTGATCGAACGTTTCCAACAGATGGCTACATTCATCAACAGAGCCGAGTCACCTCACCAAGTCCAGTCTGCTCTGGTCCTTCTTTGTGCCCATCCTGCCCAGGTACTTGTTGTTCTTCATCAGTTCCACATCTTCCCCTGACTGGATTAGGGGCTCTTGTAAAGACACAATACTGCTTATATTTTAAAAAGAACCTCAATCAACATTTTTAAGAAAAAAAGAAATTTTACTTGATGCACTGGTAAAATGATATAAATCTGCTATGACTACGGGGGTACAAGGATTAAAGACATTTATCTGCACCTCATGTTTTCTTGGTTACAGCAGTCATCCCCGTCTACAAGCCAGCAGAAGGGCCTCAGCCGTGTGCTAAAGAGGACGCTTTTCTGTTTAATATTCTGGCAAAGCTGAACACCTGCCGGGACCGTAAGGAGGTCCTTCTCTTCTCCACCTTGGAAACAAAACGCAATCTGTTTCTGGTTTACGGCTTACAACGTGTGCAGCAAGAGATAGGAAAAGTGCTTTTTTTTTCCTTTCCTTGGTTATAGCTGTTGGGTGGAGTTGTCTCAAAGGCAAGACTGGATATTATTAAAAATCATCATCTGGGGCATCGGGTTCATCACTCCAGAAACTGTTTGGACATCCAGGAAAACAAAGAAACATTTAAACACGTACCGGTCCGTTCTGGCCGTATCCATATACACTGTCTGCCACTAAATATAATTTTGTAATTCTGAAGGTATATTCCTTATATCTCTTACAGATCATATGAAAACAAATTCTTTGTAATCCAAAATTAAAGGACTGTTTACGTGTCACCTCTGTAAAAAGAAAATAACCTTTCTTTAATTCAACAATGTCTTATACTTGAGGTGCGCCAGTTTTGTAATGCTATTTTTATGGAGCAAATCCCATGTGTCTAATTTAGAGCTGCTAATGGACCTCAAACCTGCCATGAGGGGAAAACGAAAATCCTCTTTAGGCTTCATAGCTCATTTCCTGGGCTATCAGAGTCCCACAAAAGTACTTAATGCACTCCTACAGCCATTAGTGTCACAAAACAGGCAGCGCACCAGGGGGACACACGAGTTCCCTGGGTTCATAATATAAAAGTGCATCTTCAAAGTGGGTCAGTAAGAGCGACTTAATACCAAAGATCATAACAGAAATGTTTTCATAACTTTACAATGTTAAATCCGTTGAATAAAAGTGTCTTGTAAATGAGTCAATTTAAAGACTTGTATCCAGGCTGGTGTGTACATACAGTATGGAAATGCCCTGCACTGTCTGATTGTGTCCGACTCCGGGCCTGGAGGGCCGCAGTGGCTGCATGTCTTCATTCTAACCATCTTCTTCATTAGTGACAAGTTTTTGCTACTAATTAACTTTTGCCTTAGTTTTAATGAACTTGACTCAGGCCCCTTAGTTGTCTCTTTTTCCTTAATTAGCAGCCCAACAATAATGAGAGACAAATCAAGCCACCACATGACCAGCTCACTTGTGTCCATCACACAGTATCTGAAAATAAAGAAAGGTGAGGGTCTTGGTAAGGGTAAGGGTCTCTCAGGTCACTAAAACATTTTGACAGTCTTCTTAGAAATAAACAGAAATATCAACAGTTTTGGAAATGTTTGCTGTGGCAGAATGAGAGCAGCAACAAGCCATGGAATTAAATAATGGGTTAAATTAACAGCAAGAATTGGCCTCTCATTAAGAGATTTGTTGAAGTGAAATTGGTTAGAGTTTAAAATCCTAGTTTAGCTGGTCATCTGTTGGCTCATTTCACATCTCATTTCTGTTTGGCTGCCATTAAACGAAGATAGGAATAAATTCAGAGGACTGAATCCTTAAAAACAGGATTATTACAATGAAGGGGAAAGGAGTTAATTAGCAGTAAAAACTGGTCACTGATTAGGAAAAGGGTTAGAATGGAAACCTGCAGCCACTGTGGCCCTCCAGGCCCAGAGTTCGACACCCCTGTAATAAGAGTGTTTTAATAAGCTGGCCTCATCTTTAGTGAAATGCAGTAAAATAAAACGCATATTCAACGATTACAAAGGATTCTTTGAGTTTTATATTACATTGTAGGAGGCAAATAGTCGACAGAAATTCATTTCATTGTTATTAGGCTACTTTAAATATTTTCTGGCACTTTAGCATATTACATTTAATACAACAGAATACGACAGCACTTTAAAGGTAATAACTACTGTATATTGAAAGATGTTTAAACAAATGCATCTCTAATAAAGTGTTAAGAAAATGTCTGTTCAGAACCTCCGTAACAAAAAGCACAAGGGCAGCTTTAATCGTCCACATTTCTAATTGCCCATCTTGAACTCGAACAGCAAAGCGCCGCTTCAAGGGTCATTTTAAGGAACAGACACCATGTTTACCGTAACTGTCGAGTTAAGTCACATTCGAGGGTATGCAACAAGCGCACAAACACAAGAGACGCCACGGATGCATTTTGTTTCAACAAAAATATGTTAAAAACCAATTTTAAAACCTTTAGGATAACGGAGTGCGTGCTTGTTGATTTTTAATTTGAATTTCTTTCTATTTTGACATTTCCAGGATACTGTAATCACCCGGGCTGTATTTGGGTTGATGAGATGTGAATATTGACCATTTCTATTAAGAGCTTCTTTTACTTTCCCTTTTTTAATAGTTTGTTGTTTATCTTTAAACTTGTTAATTAGAGTTAGTAATACAGGGGCCTACAGTTGTTCTTCATTTATACGCCATTTGCTTTCATTTGTAACAGAGCAGGATGTATCGGACGATCAAAATAAAAAATCCAGAATTCATACAGCAGTCAGTCACACACCAGAGTACTGAGGTGACACGCTGTGGTGGGCTGGCGCCCTGCCTGGGGTTTGGTTCCTGCCTTGTGCCCGGTGTTGGCTGGGATTGGCTCCAGCAGACCCCCGTGACCCTGTAGTTAGGATATAGCAGGTTGGCTAATGGATGGAGGGATGAGGTGACGTGTGCATAATGTGCATACAGTAATGGATCTAAATGTGCCTTGTTCTTTTAAGATACTGGGCTGTCAAATTTTCAGAACATCTTACTAGCTTAATTATTGATTGCTCAAGCTTAAGATACTGCATCTACAACACACAGAACACTTTGAATCTGCAGCATTTATGTGAAGACTGCTGTTAAAAGTATCCGTAGTGACTTAATGAAATAAACTAGCAGCTAATTGAAGGCTTCGCGCTGTAATGAAATCTGGAACCCGCAGCAGCCCATGAGATGGAAAGGGCCGACTAAGAAAGGCCATGTGCTTCCCCGGTGCGGACTTATGGCAGCTCTGAAGTTATTCCCTGTGCAGTTAAGAGAAGTACAACCCCTACAACCCCCTCCCTCCGACAGATGTGCTGTTTAAAAGGTTCGCTCTCCATCAGCATGCACAAAGTCGGCTGGAGGAAGTCTGCAGTGTTTCTTTCTCTTTCTCTCACTCCCTCTTTCTGAGCCATATTGAGACCGAGCCTAATCAAAACAATCTGCCTGTAAAATACCCTGCCGGCTCCCTTCAACATCCGCAGAGGCCAGAAGAAAGAAGCAGAGGGGAGGAAAACATTTTCCTGCAGTTTGAAAGTTTTGGTTTGTTTTTTTTTTTTTTTTAAATCTGAATCAAGGCAACTCGTAGAAGAAGACAAAGAGAGAGAGAAGACCAGCAAACGTAGGGGGAAGACAAAGTCACTGCAATCCAAAACATCCTGTGGTATTTAAGGATATACGTTCATCTTATCAATACAATGAGGAAAACACAAGCATTACGGAGCTGCAAACTGTAAGTACCTGCTGTGCCTCTTTTTTGTGTTGGATGCTATGTAACATATGGCTAACAACAGACAAGTTGGCTACTTCTTACATAAAAAGGGGCAAACATTTTACACCAAAACATTTCTCATACAATACTGAAATCTCTCAGTAGGAATTTCTACTTAAATTCATAATTTCAGGGAGACTAAAATATCAACTTTCGGTCCCAGTCAATAAAGCACACACTTAGGACACTCATTTTTCTCCAGTAAAGTCATTGGTTTTGGAACATCAGCAGTCAGTTCTTTTTGTAATAAAAACCTTCCACACACTGCTTACCCGACATCTAACCGATGGCTTTTAAACGCGCTGCATATCTCATCTGTCTTTACATCCATATCCAAGTCTGCCTATTATCTGTCTGCCAAGTTCTTATATTTTTGTTTAAGAAGCTTGGCAGATGAAATCAATTGGGAAAATTGCTTCTCTCTGGAAACGGGACAAATGTCCCAGCTATCAACATCATGAATGACTAAAGAGACAAGAAATCCATCACATCATACACTCAAGTGGCCCAACAGACTGTCAGAGAATAGCTGAATTAGCGTTGAAAAGGGAAATGTTTCTAATATTTTGGCTGCACATGGCTATTTGTATGTCTGGACCCGACTTTAAAGTGAGGCATCCATCCATTTTCTAAAACTGCTTATTCTAATGCATGGATCAGGAGGCTCTCCGGCATTACACAGTTCTGCTAGGCCAGTCTCTGGGCTCTAATCAACCTAAACTGCACAAGTCTGGAGCAGAAGTAGAATCAAAATGGAAGAAAAGTCACACAGACAGAAGGAAAACGTGCATCTTCTACACAGACAAACAAGGGACTAAGCGTGAAAGCATTTCTATGAGCTGATAGGCAGCAGCAGTGAGCAAGCAGTACGCCATTCAAAAGGTCAGCTGCAAGTTGACGGCACGAAATCAGAGCTCACCTCAACGGAAGTGAAACGTAATTTATGTAGGACCTAAACCCAACAGGCCTTTTGAACAAATAGATAATTAAGAAAGTTGTGTTGGCTGGGATTGGCTCCAACAGACCCCCTGTGACCCTGTAGTTAGGATATAGCGGGTTGGATAAAGGAGGGATAATTAAATAAAGGCAGAACGCATACATTTATAGAGCAAACCTTGACTGAGGAGCACATAATCACTAACTTTTAAACATTAGTCAACTGCAAACCAAGTTCTTCAGATACAAAAACATCCACAGGTGAATGTCTGCTTATTTACATGAACACGGGAAAGGCGCGATTTAAATAAAATGTATTATTATTATTATTACATGGCATATATTGGTCCTAGCGGTAGAACAAAGGATGTACAACTTTTTAATTGCTTGAATACAATTTCAAAAGAAAACAAAGAAATATACGTAATATGAAATAAAGAAGATGCAATGCATGGATTTTAACAGTAAGAGATGTTCTTTCAGACTAACTACTACTAGGATGTGAAGTGTAGTCGACTTCAAATTGTTCCCAAAGAGTCCAGACTATACCACTCAGCAGTCCATTTTCTAACCTGCTTATCTGGTTCAGGATCATAAGGAGCAGCAATGGACGTCAGGCAGAAACAAACCCACACCAGGGTGCCAGTCCATTATACCCATTCATGCCACACTGTAAGTGCCCATGGAGTGGTGGCTGTCAAGATCGCTCTTGGTGTTTTTTTTTTTTTTTACTCTGTACAGAGGTTTTCATTCCAAACAGTTTCCATGTCTGCATATTATTTTTAATTTGAGGGGCATAGAGGTAAATGACAATGAACGAATTTCATGGCCACATTTATATTTTAAAGACATGACAGAGAAAAAAATGAAATTTAAAATATCCTAACATACACATGTCCTTAACTGGTATTGCATTTAACAAAGTGGTCTATAATTTGACCTTTAGCTCAAAAAAAAACAAAAAAAAAAAAACAAAACCACACACACACAGAAATTACAGCAGAATTAATTATGTGCATATAAATAAAAGTTGTCTGCAACGAAAGCCTGCATGCATTCAAAGGGAAACTCCAAAGCTAAAGCTGAGAGGCGCTCTTTAAGTACTTTATAACAGAGTGGAGTCAGGAGGCTAATAATAAATACGAAGTGACTTCAACTATTTTTCGCCAACGTGTAATGAAACTCTAAAAAAGTTATATCGGCAGACGTCACTTACATTTGCAAGAAAAGGTCTCTTGCTGGCTTACCTTTGCTCCTACAGTTTTGTCGCATTTATTTTCACTTGTAAATTTGACCACTAACTGTTTAACTGGTCTTTTATGACGTGACACTAAATGCTTTAACAAGCACGCCAACCACATGCTATTTGGATGGTTTAAAAAATTATTTAGACGACTTTTAAAAAAAAAAAAAGTGTCGCAAACAGCGTCTTCTGCTGCCCAGCATCGTGGACTTGAGAGGGGCAAAGGGTGTGCCGCGCGCGCACACGAGACGAGCGCCTGGTCCGGAGGGGCGCGCGCGGCCGCGGAGAACAATACACAGACGGCGGGGTCAGGGACTGCAGCGCAGCAGTGGTCGGCGCTGAAACAAGCGGTGGGGTTTTTGTTTCGTTTTTTTTAATAGCGTTTGCGTAATTCTAATATAAATAAAAAGGGGGAGAGGAAAACGCCACGCGTCGACCGCAGCTTAAAGGTGGGAGGCGGCAGTAAAACGGGCTCCGAACAGCTGTGAACACAAAAGACCTTCTCTCAGTGGCACTCTGGCCGTGCGGCATTCCCCGGAGTCCGTTATTTTTATTTCAGAAAAATGTTTGGTCTCTGCGTCTTTGTTTGCTATATTTTGCTAAGAAACTTTTTTTTTCAAATCAGTAACTGACAATGGTTGCACAGAATTACAGAACTGGAACACTTTAATGCGTAATGTGATGTAGTGAACCACAAAAAGTGTTAAGGGAATTTTAGCATTTTAAGAAAAACACATATATATATATATATATATATATATATATATATATATAATATATATATATATATACAGTACATACATACATACACAAACATACACAGAGAGATAGAGACAAGCTTATATATGCACAATTTTTAAAACATATACATAAATATATATACACACACACATACAAACTGCAACTGTCAGCATTATAAAAGAACGTGATTGATTGGTTCTAAAATCACTACTGCTCCCCCAAAACAATTCCAGGATTGGAATGGGATTGTTGAGAACTTCACTTGGAAGTGCTGGATGTACAATGTCAAAACACTCAAAGAAAGGATGCCAGTCCACTGCGGTTCATGGCCATATACACATCAAAACACACACATAGTAGCAGCAGCAACTCGAGTACTATCATGCATAGAGTGCATTCAAACAATTCATCCTTGCATGTCCAGCATCATAAACATATTCTCGAGTTAATATAACCTGCACATTTTATAGATTGAGAGAGGATTCATAATACTTGTTTATAGAACGGTGAATATTGGAATTCCATCCACTCGTCAACTTTTATGAAACTAATTTCTCCATTACAGTGTAGTAGGCAGCAATGACCTACCCTGGCAGCACTGGGCCCAAGGCAGGAACGACATCTGTACAGGCTGCAAGTCCTTTTCAGGGCACACACCTTCACACATTGAGATTTTGAGGTACTTTTAGTCAACCTTAACAGTACATCTTTGGGTTTAAAGTATATAGAGAAAGTCCACCCAGACAAAGAGAACACACCAAATTCTCACTGAGAGCAAATGAAGTAGAAAATGAGGCCTGATGTTGTAGCTATGAATCAGTAACTTCAAATGCAGATTCCCAACTGGCATTACAGATTTGTTTAGCGCACCAGCTCAGCCACAGGCAAAATGTATAAAATGGGATTCAGCACTTTTACAAAATAAACACTTTCTATTATATTATATTCAAATATCTAAAGAAAAAGTTGATGTTTAGTTTCACAGAGGAATACAACTACTACAAATGTTATTATTCATTCTTTTATTACCTACTGTGTATAACCAGTATAACTGAGCTAAAATACCACTTTATTTTGAAGGTCTGTTGCTGTTGTGCTGACACAACAAATAAGAATCAATCAACTTTCTTAATACACAAGTAATATATTGATTTATTTTGGAAAAACAGATGAGAAGTAATTCCATACTGGAAAGTAAAAAGTTAGAAATGTCTAATTTTGCTGAACTTTCTTTTTTGTTTTTCTTTAAATACTTTTCATTCCTCAAACAAAGGATTTTACTCTTCTTCTTAGCCCATTTTAATACGTATCCAGATTTGGCTTAAATATTTGATTGGTAAGACAATCGTTAGTCAAGAGTGTTTCTTTCTGATACCTGATATCGACACATCTTATAAAAAATGTGCAATGAAAACGTTCATTATGTTGAGCTTAGATCAAGAAAGAAGTTGCACAGAGCCTTTTAAACACAAAGACCTGTTGTCTTAAGTTCACTCACATTAGCTCTTACTGAAACAGATCTGGAATACTTTTTTTTTTTTTTTAATGATTTCATTCTCGTACTGAAACCCAAGGCTGGCAGGAGTTTCTTACAGTGACCTTTCTACAAGAATCTCTTCTGTTTTACAATATGTGAGGCCTAACGTTTTTCTGCGACTTATCCAATTTGAAAGCTAGAAACGTCTTCTGCGTTTTCAGGCCTCTATGTTCTTTCAGTAGGTCATCCTGGATGATTCGTGCTTATAATGTTAACATGTTGGTTGAATCTGGATAAAGGAAAAAATATTGCATCTTCAGAAGACAATTTGGAATTAGACCAGCAAGTGTCTCATACACATAGGCATGAAGCAATAAGTGGCTAGACGGCAGAAGGAGCTACAGGATTGACAATGAAAGCCGGTCCTAGACAACTTAATACAAACCAGCCAGGCCTCTAATAGGACTATAAAGTATGAGCTTTGATGGGCCCAGAGCTTTTTTTTTGTTAATTAACTTTCTTCAGGTCTTGCTTTCTGTTAATATGCCTCAATTTCCTACAAAGCTTTCTGCTTTAACGCTGCGCTCATTATCTTAATCAGTAGCACATCCTGTCTGGGCCTTGATACTCACAGATGTTGCCGGTTATATTTTTAACTGAGCAGCGGATTGCTATACGCACGCTCTAATACTGGTGCTCTTGTAATGATGGCATTTCATCACAAATGGAAAACAGATGTCTCAAAGACACAAATAAAATAACTTGTTTATCGGACATCCTGATTTCGGCTTTTTAAACACAGCAGACCACTGACTGAGAAACCAGCGCGCTTCTCTTAAAACATTAGAAAAACTCCTCAGGTTTGTATTTACACAACAACACTTTAACAAGCCTGAAAAGATCCACTATATAAAAGGCAATATGTGAAATCCTACCAAATCTAAAAACGGGAGCCTTTGTTGTGTCAGTAATAGCAGAGGAAGGCAACACTGATCTGTGCGGAAGAAGTTTGTGATTAACTGCAAAGCCACATGAGACGTCACCAAGTCGTGTGCTCCAAACCTTCCTGGTCACCAGCCCACGTTCAGACGTCCATTACACTGTTCACAAGCTAATGCAGTACAGCTTCTATATCAGCTGCCATTTTCCTGATTTAGCCTTCAACAAATTAACAGCACACAAAAATGTTCAAAATGTAGCAAAATTGGAATTAACTGCCATTTCCAACATAGCATTTGAAAGTTAGCCAGATGGCAGTAGTGGCCAATGTAAAATACTCGATAAACATTCTTTTGAATGTCATTGACCATGGCGAAAAATACACCTAACTTCGTATTTGCTAGGAAATGAATTAGCTCACTCTTTAAAAATGAGTGTACAACGAGAGTGACTGCGGATTACTGAGGTGACTTGTGGATTTTCTGTTCAGGACTGGCACAACATTTGGTACCTGTCAGCTTTTATTTTATACAGCATTGTTCACAGTATTCACTATCATCATCAGGAGCTTTACACTGAAATGTGAACACCTACTACAATAAAAAGGAAAAGAATTTGGTATTGTGAGGAATTTGGAAAGCACTTTCCTCAGATGCACTGCACAACGTTGGTACACGACACGTTCTGGGGTAAGACCCCGAAATCTGTGACACACGCACGTCACTAAGAAATTCGACAGATCTCTTATGAACACATTGGTTTGGTTCTGGTTGCTTGGTATCTGCTTTATATTATTTTTTTCCTTTTCATTTCAGTCCATTGTGTGTGGCAATGTTAAATATCTTTGCAAAAATAAAAATGTTTTGTGAGAAACTAGTGCACACACACACACACACACACACACACACTCCACAATGGAGGGAAACAGTTTCTAGTTAATAATTTTAGCACCATCTGAACTTATGATATTTTTTCCCTGGTGTCAGATACTAGTATAGCAGACCTTTGATCCACTTAGTCTGTTAAGAAAGACATTTGCTCGTGTCAACTTCTCCACAAAATAACTTCTAGTCCCACTGGCTACTCAACTTAACAAGTCTCCTGTCCAGGATTCGTTTCTATCTTGCAACTGATACTACTAGAATAACCCTCTGCTTCACCAAGTTCAGAAAACGGGGAGTTTCATTTTCATTGTTCACTGCTAATGTCCTGCAAGCTTTAAAAGAGAGATCTGGAGAATATCACGGGAGTCAAGCCAACCTTTTACTTTACCTCCGTCTCACCCCTTCTATCCTGAATAGAGTTTCCTTTCATTTAGAAAGTAGATTGTCGCCAAACTGCAATCTAAACACATTCTGTAGTGTTGCATGTATGCTGTTCAGCTAGAAAAGGTCATTTAAATCTGTTAGGCCTGAAGCAAAACGCAGCCGCGACAGTGTATTTGTCAATACTGAAAAGTCAAAGAGCTAAAAAGGCATAGTAAGCTACTTGGGGGGGAAAAAACCCAAAACACCCACACAAGCACCACATACACATCTGCCAAATGGATTTTCAAGAACAAGCTGGGCCCTCTGCAGTGGGACATATCGTCCCCGCTTGTTTACTCTGTTCCTGTCTGCTAAAATAGTTAGAACTTCCAAAAGAGCAGAGTCAACAAAAAAATTTCCTGCTGAACCTGGAAATCAACTTAGCTTTCTGATCCAACTGTTTAGAGAATCCAAATTGAGTCAACTCCAGGATTTACATTTTTTCTTTTTTATGGCAGAGCACTGCTTTTTTCACAATGCTCTTTCAAGGAGTCCTCTTTCACAAAAACAAATGAAGAACAAAAAGGAAATGGCAGAAATGCGTGATACGTTATGACAGGTAAAGCTTTCTGTGATTATAATACTGCAGTACCGTTTGGTAAATAGTCGACCACATTTACATATTTTGAAGGATAGCTTTATTCAAAGAGACTTGGAAAATGTGGGATTGAGCTGATGACATCTTTCTTTTTTTTTTTTCCAATTGGAGCGCAGGCGGGTGAAATGACTTGCTGATAGTCACATTGTGTCAGTAGTGGGATAAGAATCCACAACCTCAGACTGTGAAGTCCAAAGCCTGAAAACGAGTCAGCTATAGAAATTCTCCTATTTACACAGAATGTGTCTATAGGGTGGCCCAGATCTAATTATGCAATTTTCATTACGCTATAACTTATTAAGTTTATTACTTAGAAAAATCTCCCGGGAAATCCCGGACCATAGAGAAGTGTGCAAACTGACGACGTGAGGAATCGTCTCCGCATAAATCAGTCATCCAGACAATCTGGATCTGCATATTTAGATCGGGACCACCCTGTAACAATTTACATCTATTCCCAAAATGAACTGAGCTAACATAATAAATATACCATAATAGCAGGTGGCAGGGACTGACAAAAGACACTGAGCTGAACTGTAGTCAGACAAGAACACAATTCAAAATATTAAATTACCAAAGTGTTTCAGATCAAAACTCACGTTTATTAGGATGATACAAAGGTCAAACCCTGAATTCCTTTTCATTTTCAAATGCTCTAGAAATAATCTCTTTCATAATGACACTTTCCTTTTTAAATTTAAACAAATTTGACACAAGCCACCGAAGCCAAGCTCAGACTTCAATAACATGATGATGCACCCATGTTTTTGTGCGATTAGCAATGGTAGAGTAAACAAGACAGCTAATGACTTCAGAATTTAAAAAATATATCAAATTTAAATTCCTAACTTTCTGCACAATTAACGAGGAGTTCTGGTTGCACATAGATTAACTCTTACTTGTCTCAAGGTAAAGGATTCTGTTCAATGGGTGGTAATTCCTACTACAAAAAGAAAAATATTTACACTTTTCATGGAAGGAGACTTTCATTACTGATAGACGGCTTATAACGCCAAAAGACTGGGCGTGAAAACTATCCCATTTACTATGTCTGTGTAGCTTGCACGTTCTCTGTTTATCTGTAACGTTAAGCGATAAACTGGTAAGCCCCCTAAAGGCTGTTTGACAGCGTACCCTGCTGTTCCAGTTCTGAGTTTAGAGCTTCTTTACATTCTACTATAGATGGCCATTTTACTGTAAATTTAGCATCACATTATTTAATGCTACAATATGTAGTCACTGTTTTTGGGTGTGTATTCTGTATAATGCTGGCTGAGACTTCTATGTGCTAAGATCCAAATCTATTGCGCAGTAGAGCGAGAGGAGGCTGGGAGCATGTGCTGATCTCACTGCGTCGCCGTACCCGCCACACAACGAGCCGCCCAGACACCTCAGTACCACACTGCAATGGTGGGAGATGATTTTTTAAACAGTAGCTTAAGTGCCAGTCCTGATTTTGCAGTAAAGCATAGATATCTGAATGTACATCATGTGAACTACACAGTTGGTCCAAATTTGCAAAAACAAGCTCCTCTCTGCACAATTTTAAAACATGCAAAATATAAAAATACATATATATCTATACACACACATTTTTAACCCATATCCAGGTACTTTGTTTTGCCTATGAATATATTTCACTAATGGGTACCAAATTTTGAGGCTTTCCTTATTTTGCTGGCCTGCAGATATAACTAACTCTATGGCAAAGTCTAAAAGTTTGATACAATACATTAGCGGTAGGGTCTCCATCATTTGTAATTTTCAAATTGTTTTTACTCAGACTCCTTATCTGAGCTTCCTGATGCCTGTTTTTAATTATATAATAATTGCTGCACTTCCCCTGGTCCAAATGGTTTCTTAGTAAAAGACTTCATTTTCTAGCAGCTTCATAATTTTACTTTTGCTAGTTCAATGACTATCAGTGCAGGCCATTTTTCCTTAGGTTTCTTTGTCAGAAGTTATTATTTTAGTAAGAACAACACAGAAAAGGTTGAAGTTGTTGTCGTTCTTTTATCTCTACATCTACAGCATGACCACCCTGCTCTTTTGCAGTTTTAACGCAGACTTTAAGACACTGCTAACAGAGTTCTTCACTACAGGATGATGTACAGTACGCTAGTGCTTTATACACAGCAGACAGTGAGCAGGAATGGTTTACTTTAAACAGAGAGGGTTTCTTACTGAAGTAACCCTCTAAAGCAGGGGTGTCGAACTCCAGTCTTGGAAGGCCGCAGTGGCTGCAGGTTTTCATTCTAACCATCTTCTTAATGACCAGTTTTTGATGCCGATTAACTTCTTTAGTCTTATCTTTAATTAGCTTGAATCAGGCCCCTTAGTTGTTTTTTTCCTTAATTAGCAGCCAGACAGTAATGAGACATAAAACAAACAGGACATGACCAGCTCACCTGTACCCATCAAACTAAATCTGAAAATAAAGATGAAGGTCTCAGTAAGGTTGATCCCTCAGGTTACCAAAACATTTTAGGAGTTCTTAGAAAAAAACATAATATCAACAGTTTTGAAAATGTCTGCTGTAGCAAAAAGAGAGCAGCAACAAGCCATGGAATTGAACAACGGGTTTAACTGACAGCAAGAATCAGCTTTCATTAGGAACTGGTTGGAATTTGAAGCCCCAATTTAGCTGGTCATCGGTTGGCTCGTTTCATGTCTCATTTCTGTTTGGCTGTCATTTAATAAAGAAAAGAATCAATTCAGAAGACTTAATCCTTAAAAACAGAGCTATTAAAAGAGAGGGAAAAGAAGTTAATTAGCAGTGAAAAATGAACACCGATTAGGAAAAGGGTTAGAAAGAAAACCTGCACCCACTGAGGCCCTCCAGGCCTGGAGTTTGACACCCGTGCTCTAGAGGACACTGGTGCTGATTCTACAGGGATACATGTAGCTGTTTATTTTTAAAGTAGAATGTCCTTAGGCATACAGTATTACATAATAATCATCCATCCATCCATCCATCCATTATCCAATCCGCTATATCTGAACTACAGGGTCATGGGGTCTCCTGGAGCCAATCCCAGCCAACACAGGGCACAAGGTAGGAAACAAACCCCGGGCAGGGTGCCAGCCCACCGCAGGACACACACACACACGGGACAATTTAGGATCGCCAATGCACCTAGCCTGCATGTCTTTGGGCTGTGGGAGGAAACCCACGCAGACACGGGGAGAACATGCAAACTCCCCGGGAAGCAAACCCAGGACTCCTAACTGCGAGGCTGCACCATGCTGCCCACATAATAATCATTTCTTTAAAAATTCAGTGAAATGATTAGAATGAGGAATTATTCTTCCATAATTTCCACTTGCTAAACTCTACACAGGATCTCCAACCAGGCAAAATGAGAAAAAGGTGTTTCTCAACCATTCCTTCTAGTGCCTTGGTTTTACCAAAAGAGTTTTCAGACTAAGCTTTATCAGGTTCCAGAACACCGCAGCAATTTCATTTCCAGTTTTGCAATGAACCTTGTACTCCTTTAGGTCACTTATAATTTGAGTATGAACTCATACATCCTTCCTGATTCTAGTGTGATGGACTCTCCACTTTCTACAAAGCATGCCTTAATCTTTGTAGGGATGAAAGCTTTACTCATTACAAAGCTATGGTACTGTAACACAAGGCATGCTTGCATTCTCAAACCTGCTTAATCCTATTCAAGGTCATGGGGGGCTGCAGCCTATTCTGGCAGCCCTGGGCACAAGGCTGAAAGCAACCCTGGAATCTGTGCCAATCTGTTTCTGAGCCATAAACAACTCATCATTATGGAGGAATTGAGAAATGACACCATTTATCGACCAACTGAACACATTAAAATATGACAAGTGAGAAGGGGCCAGAGCTGCTTGAAAAGCCTGCATATTGTGATCTGTTCAGTTAGCCAATAAAAGGTGTCACTTTGCCTCACTTCTTATTGTGCCGTCTTATCCATTACAGGTACAACACCCTGCCACTCACTAGATTATAGAGGCATTAATCCAGTTTTCACAGGCAGCTGCTCTGCATTCATGTTTTTATAGACACAAAAATGAAGTAGAGATTCCTATTAATATGTACATAATGATGTTTTGGCAGGGCCTCCTATCTTAGCAGGCAATTCGAAACAACTTTACTATAAACCTGTATTTGTATAGTGCATTGGGTAAATGAATATGCCAAATAAATAACAAACATACATACAACTCATACACATCAGTGTCTGTCATTTTCAGAAAGAACTCTGCAACTGTGGCAGTGCCTGAACAGTCTAATTAACTTCTGTAATTCAAAAAGCAAATTAAGTCGTGGACCTGTTGCAATGAACAATGCAATGGCATCGCTACCCCACAGAGAGAAACTGATTGTAGTTTCCCAGCCCACAGATGGAGCTCCTTTAGCTCAGCAGGGTGGGCCAGACTTTTATCTACGCTGAACCAGGGGAGGTTGTAGGTTTGACTCCAGGAGGGAGTGCAGAGTGCAAATAAATACCCAGTGGGGGCCCAGTCACCCTGTCCTATATTTATTCAATTCAACCTTTAACCATTGAAACATTGTAAACCAGTATTAATGGCCTCTAGTAACAAAACAAATCTTGCATCCATACTTATTTAGAGACATCAAATTCTTGCAAAGAAAATACATATATATTCAATGCATTTCTTGTTCCCAAAAATTCTAAATTTAAACATTGGCTTTTCATTTCAGTCTTGAAATTAGAACATCTGGATGGATACAATCAAAATCAAACCAAGCAAAAAATGACCCACTTTGGTCTAGAGACTGCTCTAATCACTCAGAGACAGCCACTGCTATCTTAGTGCAGAATGGTTAAGTTTCGCATTGACGTCAAAATTCTCCTGTTAACATTTAAGGCTATCCACAACCTTGTCCCTCCATGTTGCCTTTCCCTCCCGCACCTTTAGATCCTCTTCTTCCATCCAGTTGACTGTCCCCTTCGCCCGTCTCAGCTTAGAAATATTGATTCATTCTCACTCTTTAAATCTAAACTTAAAACTCATTTGTTTAAGGCTGCCTGCGGTGGGCTGGCGCCCTGCCCGGGGTTTGTTTCCTGCCTTGTGCCCTGTGTTGGCTGGTATTGGCTCCAGCAGACCCCCCGTGTCCCTGTAGTTAGGATATAGCGGGTTGGATGATGGATGTTCAAGTTTGCTTTTTCTCTTTTTCTGTCTGATTTTAAAAATTTTTATATTTTTAGTTTTGTTTGTAATGTGAGTTTTATCTATTGTTCGGTGTCCTTGAGTGTTTAGAAAGGCAAATACAAATAAATAAAATATATATATACTAGACATTAAGCCCGTTACAATAACACAGTCTATATTAAATGGCAAGGGACCTTGTATGTAGCTGTAATATACGTCACTGTATTGTGTGCCTTTAATTTTCTCTCTCAGTAATACTGGTTTGTATTTCCGGAAAATGCCTGTAATTTTGTCTGACAGTAATACAGTGGAACCTCGGTTCACGACCATAATTCGTTCCAAAACTCTGGTTGTAACCCAATTTGGTCGTGAACCAAAGTAATTTCCCCCATAGGATTGTATGTAAATACAATTAATCCATTCCAGACCGTACAAACTGTATGTAAATATATATATATTTTTAAGTTTTTAAGCACAAATATAGTTAATTATACCATTGAATGCACAGCGTAATAGTAAACTAAATGTAAAAACATTGAATAACACTAAGAAAACCTTTAACAACAGAGAAAACTAACACTGCAAGAGTTCGCGCCATAGCCTTACGACCCGCTTGCTAAAAACACTTTTTTTAATGAGTTTTAAGCACCTGAAAAAAATGAACATTTGAAAAATCTGTAATTTAATAAACAACTAAGAAAAGTAACATTGCAACAATGTGTGTGTGTGTGTGTGTGTGTCACTCTCTCTCGCGGGCCTGCGTGTGTGTGTCTCTCGCATCTGTGTCTGTCTGTCTCTCGCCTGTGTGTGTCTGTGTGTGTGTGTGTGTGTCTCTCTCTCTCTGCACAGGAAGAGACTGAACACGTGCTGTGTGGCCCCGCGCATGCGCACTTCACCAGAAGACACACACACACGGACACTGGACGCATACAAGGGTTTT
This sequence comes from Polypterus senegalus, assembly GCF_016835505.1. Classification (NCBI taxonomy): domain Eukaryota; kingdom Metazoa; phylum Chordata; class Cladistia; order Polypteriformes; family Polypteridae; genus Polypterus; species Polypterus senegalus. The sequence continues at coordinate 62,408,861 of NC_053165.1, forward strand.
ATTAAAGAGGATGTGCAGTAATTACAGGCCTTCTTGTAAAGCTCTGTTCATATTGCATTGTTACTGCATGGAGTGGCTTTAAGGTTTTAGACACAAGAGTGCATTTTTTCCCAGAATCCTCTTAAGAAGTATCCTGTCCAAACATTGTAACTGCAGTTGAGCTCTCCTGCCACATCAACAGCACTAACTCCCTTATCTTTTACTTCACCGATGTTTTTGTGATCAGCACATTAAATACAGAGCTGCCATTCACAATTTGTACAATCTTCTGCTGCTCATAAAATAATTGGAAGCCTGATGGTTTTACACTTTTACCATTGTGATCCTGACTTGATACTGGCCACAATGATTTAAAAAGATGCGCTGTGCTTTACACGAGGCGTGTTTTGGTGAGAATCTGTCACCACCTGAGGTCTTGACAACTGAAAAAAAAGAACTGTGAGATGTTAACCTCATCTTTAATTATCAGATCCACTCTTATAAATCCTATTCTAAACAAAGCACATTAGACATGTTTAACCTTTTATTTTTCCTCTTGGATATTACTGAGATACTAGGGAAATTACCTGGGTGAGGTACATCAAATAAACTGTATATTATATGCTATATATAAATACTTTCCATTTTGACATCTGGTATAATAGCTCATTAACACAACAAATTTGGAGCGGAGTGGTGGCTCTGAGGCTACGGATCTGCACTGGTATCCCGAAGGTTGCCGGTTTGAATCCCCGTCACTGCCAAAGGAGATCCTACTCTGCTGGGCCCTTGAGCAAGACCCCTAACCTTCAATTGCTCCAGGGGTGCTGCACAATGGCTGACCCTGCACTCTGACCCCAAGGGGTATGCGAAAACAAACAAATTCTTAATATGAGAAATTGTATAAGGCGAAATAAAGAAAAAAAAAAAAATACTGCGCTTTACATTACAACTTTACATTAGAACACTGATGCAACAGCATGTACTTCAGGAATTATCAACTGCCTAGGAGACATGAAAAGTTCACATTAGACTAGTTTGAAAAAACATTTATATGTATATATTTATGTTAGAAAAAAATCGGACTCCGATTAATCACGGGTACAGTAAGTTAGGTGTATGAACTCAGTGTAACAGGCAGCAGACCTGCTGGATTTACCACATCTGAATGAGGTATGTAATCGGATCTGGGACAAGTCAGTGGAAAAGTTCTAGTCTAAGGAAAACAGAAACATCTGGAATCGCAAAACGAGCAAGTCACATTTTTAGCTCGGTTTCTGAGGGAACCATAAATCAAATGCTGCACATGCTGCATATATTATTGAATACTTAATACTTTAAAGCGCAAACCACAAGTCTACAGTAAATCAAAGACTCTTGTAGGTTTGCAGCACAGGAGGCAGTTTAGCAGATGCTGTGTTTCTAAAAAAAAAAAAAAACATTAAAAGTATATGGTGTAAATTTTACAATATTATATGCATAATATAAAAGCTACCCTTTAATGACATACATTCTGGGGCTGGTTCCTGTCTTGTGTTTGATACTTTCATGTCTTCATCGAACTTTACCATGACACTGTACTGGAATAAGCAGGGCTAAGAATGAATAGAAAAGATACATAAATAAAAAGATTCTGTATACATGGGGATAAATTAAAAATGGTCACCTTTCATCAACTTGAACAGAAAAAATGACAACGATTTAATACCTCTAAAAATGTACTACCCACTTAAAACCATATGCGTTGTAATAACTTTATGGGAATAACAACCTGTGGTTTTAGCCCATCTTTTTCATATATGCACAGATCTACCTATTCATTCATACATATGACCATTGTGAGGGACTGGACACACACACCTTAAGTGTCTTATTTTTTTTTATAAAATACAAAACACGCCACCCGTTCATAATGTGTTAAAAAATAAATGAGATTAAAAAAAAAAAACACTTTATTCCTTCATGGCCACACTTCTATTCAAACATTCGCCCCCTGCTCAAGAAAGGTCTCCTCCATCGTGACACAATTTCAACTCGGGCTTGTTACTGTATAAATGTTTTCAATGGTCTTCATTTTGTTTTATCTTTTTAAGAAATCTCTACTATGACTTATGCTTACCAGTTACATGTCGGTACGTTTCCATTAGAGGGTAGATGAACACGTCAAAGCTGTCTACTTGAAATTGAATTAAGAAAACAAAAAAATCATGGTTTTTTTTTTCCATCTTTACATTTCAGGCTCAATGGCAGCATGGGTCAAAGGGTTCTTTTACTGTCCATGACGTGTCTCTTGCTAATGTGGCCCTGCTGCTGTGACTCAAGGTCACTGCACTCTACGATAGCCATGACCTCCGAGGAACAGAGTGGCGATGAGGAGATTTCTGTCTTTACAACCCACTCAACTGAGATCACCCCTCAGATTTCCACTACAATGACTACCAGTGCCACAAGAATTCCATTGAAGCCTTTCAACCTACGCAAGATTGTGCAGTTTCTTCAGGAGAACATGTTACTGATCATCGTTGTGGCTTCATTGCTAGCGGTCATCATTTTTATTGTTTGTTGTGCTTCTGTACTTCGCCATAAACATAAAGTCAATGCTTATTATCCATCCTCATTTCCCACCAAAAAATATGTGGATCATCAGGATAAGGCAGGAGGCAGCAAAAGCTTCAATGAAATACCGGAGAAGACCACTAACTGCCAGAATGTGGAACAGGTGGATTCCACTAAGCAGCTCCAAGCAGACATTAAAGCAGCAGCCCAAAGCCTGAGATCTCCTTCTAAGGCTCCACTGAACACTCAAGACCCTAAACTATCCCAGCAAAACGCAGACGTCACAGCTCCACAAAACAATATTGAACTTCCAGGAAACTCCTTACAAACACAAAAAGATTCTGTCACACTATCGTCACCTTCGGTGAACAGGTCACCAGAGATCAGTCACCATCAGTTGCAGGAAGCTTGTCCGAATCAAACAACAACTCCCCAAGACTCAGACCCACCCGCTACATCCATTTGTCAAGACATTCAGAATAAAGCTGCAAGTCAAGAGGCTGAACTGGTCAATCCAGAAAATGCAGTCGTTCACCAAGGCAATCAGGAGTGTCAGCCAAGCAGTTTGGAGAACCAGGAAGTGATTCAATCAAATAGCCAGGAGACCCAGGAAGTGGTTCAGCCAAACAGTTGTGAGACCCAAGAAGTAGTTCAGGCCAGCAGTGAGGAGACCCCGCAAACAGTTTGTCCTGAAACTGAGAAAGTACAAGGCGCTTCTGTGACAATTGAGCCAACCACAGCTGCACTATGTGAGGAAAGTCAGAGCTCTGCCACCCCAGGATGCCCAAATATTAGTGGGGAGACCACTGCATTTTAGAAACGGACAAGCAGCGGGTATGTGAACCCAAAGGCTCTGGTTTTTGTTCATCATGACAAAACACCACAGTGCCATTTTCTAGCTTCCTAAATGTCTGCTTTTACAGTTTGTTCTTAGATACAAATTGAAATCACCGGAAATAGTTTCAGCAAAAACCCAGAAACCCTTCAATGGGACACTGTTGGTAACTGGGACTCAAGGGTATGCCAGTGACCTTTGAGCAACATTCCTACAGTGGAATATTGACAAGTGCTCCTTCACTTTGGGTAACCATTTACATTCCAAAGTTCACTTTTTTTTTTGCTTACACTCGTTGAGGTTGAACCTTTGTTTACGAGTTTGTTTTTTAGAGCCTGGCGATATGGAAAATGTGGGGTTACGTTCTGCATTGGAGCCTCACAACACGCTTTACTGAAAGCATTCACAGACACTGAATGATTTTTATACAAAGCCAAAGAGTAGGACCAAGTCTTATACAATTCTGGTCTTGTGTATTGATTATTTTCTAAATACCTATACTTTTTTTTTTTTAAAAAGAAAAAGATTCTTGTATTAAACTTGAGACATGAGACTCTATGGGCTACTGCTTGTCATGAGTATCAGTCATTAACTTTCTTCAATTCGTAGGAAATCGTATTTTAAAAAAAAAAAAAATGAATGCAGTATGTATCTCAATTTTATTTTTTAGTTTAATCTTAAGTTACATTAACCATAGTTTAGGGGAAAGGTGCATGTAGGAAGATCATATCATATTGCTATAGAAATTGTGATCAGTATATAAGGAACATATTTGGAGTTTTTGTTTTCTTGTGGCCTAACCAGGTGTGTTATGTAGACCCAAGAGAGTCTGCCAAAGCTGTTCAGGAGGGTCCAAGGGAAATTAAAATGTCTTTTTTATATCAACTTACATTGCATATCCTTCAAAGAATGTGCTTGGTAATGGATGTGTCCGAGACTGTTTGGTGGCTTCATGTCAAGAGACGTTTCTCTTTCAGCTCTGTTAAAACGGCTCTTTGTTGCTCCAGAGGCCCATAGCCCAAAGTGGCATGTTTTCACCACTCCATGGAGGTGTTGGATTTCATTTGTTTTTTTTTTTTTTTTTTTATCACATCACCACTAACAAATGCTTGCTAGAAGGGAGCTTCAACTCAAGTCTGCAATTCATTATTTTATGTTCTATATGGTAACATGAACAATATACCCCAATGAGCCACAATCAATTAATCAATCAATCCTTATTTATTTAGGACTTTGCACGTTCACAAGGTACACATCTCTGAAAAGAACACCACAATAAAAATTACATTCTTCTACACCAGCAGCTATGCCACCCTAAAGCTCTTGATAAGTTTTGCTGTGCTTTTTAAACCATCATTGCAAGTATACTGCTTCTTCTATTTATACCTTCATAGAACATCGGAATGTTTTTAATAATGTATTCATTAAATGAATTGTCTTTTTTTTCTGGAGTGAATTTTGAAACTGCAATTTGAAATGAAAATAATTAGACCAATAAAGAACTAACTTCAAATAAAGTGTCTCTCAGCATTAACTGGTCTTTTCTTTCTATGCAAACATTTCATATTTAAACTATTAAGACACATTTTGTGAAATAGAGCGATGACAGGATCATCATCATAGGAGGTTTTTTTTTTCATTATCATATTAACAAGGATCTCCCTAAGACTCCTATTACCCAAATGACAGGGACTTCCTTTGACTCCTCTTCATCACCACACCATTGGGCAAACTCCTGAAAAACCCTCTTTGTTATCATAGTGAAAAGAAACTCATTATGACTACTCTGTTGTTTATTACCAATGGTGAAATCCTAACTTCCACCATAATGACTTGGTCCTCCCAATAACTCCTCTATATTACAATAAATTGCAGACTCCTTTTGGATCTTCTATTTCCAACCACCATGGAGTACCCTGTCTTGGGAGGGTTTTATTTTAGCAATGAGGAAGGCAGAATGAATGTTACAACACACTATATTTCAGCTGGTTATACGTTCTTTTTAATCCCACTAAAGGCAGGTCCTGGAGCTTATTCATGGTAACAGTAAGGTAGATGTTGGAATTAAAAGGCTTACAGTGCAATTATCTATCCTTTAGGTCATGTCAGAGCACTAGGTTACCCTTGAGGTCTCTGATGTTATTTTTCCATGGATTAAGTGACTTTGAAAATGTGAGGAGTTCTAGGGATGAAGTAGTGGCATTTGAAGGTTCTGGCAGTGCAGTTAAATCAGTATTCATTTTGGTTTTCTAGATCACACCCCATTTGTCCATTCTGGTTTTATGCAGGCCCCAGGCTGTACGTTTCAAGAACAGCAATTGTGTTAAAGACGTCTCACCTCATCAAGGTGCTCAAAAGCAGTGTGGAGGACCAGTAAGATGGCACCAGCCACCACATGCTAATATATGAGGCAGGAGTCACATTTAAGAATAATATGATTGACACAACTCTCTGAGCACTCCCACAGCACATGGCATCAGTCGTTCAGATTACTTTTCTTCATGTTTTGGAAATTCGTGGTGGTTTTTTTTTTTTTCTTTCTTTTTCTTAAAATGGCAAGTTTGACACACTGGTGGAAAACTAAGTTTATGCAGTGAATTGAAACCTTAGGTCTTTGCTATTCTGAACTTAAAAAGGGTTTGAATGATGCTCTCTCCCACTATGCATCTACCTGTATATATAACTAAGCTTCCCCCACGTTTGGTGAACCAATGGTTTTCCACTCAATGAGTGCTTATCCAGTTACTGTACATTTTTTGCAAAAAAATTTTTGTTGGTATCAAGACAAAGTAAAATATACACTATGAAGTGAAGCTGTAAGTACAATGGGCACCCATTCAAGCTTCAGTGGTCTAACCTATTTAATCAATTCAGGATTATAGCTGGACCAAAGCCGATTATGGCCACAAAGGAGAGAAGACAGGAACCAACCCCGGACAGAGTGCCAGTTTATTGCACAGCATATTCACTTATACTGGACCAAGTTACAGATGCACCTCTTCAGCATGTGGAAGGAAACCTAAAGAACTCAAAAGGAAAAAGTCCACGCAAGCACAAGACAATAAATAAATACAAAAATAATGAATGCACTTGCTCTATTATTTCTGTATGTGCTCTTTGGTAGATAAAAACATTCATAGGAGGGATTAGCCTTTTATTTTTTTTCCTTTGGGAAATAAGCCAATGCTACTGCCAGACTTTCATTTCAGCAGGGAGGCTCAAGTTAAAACCAACCATAAATTTCCCACACCCTACTCCACGTCACTCTGCCAGTCTTCTCTTGCTTTAGCTTTGGGTGGAGCACACCAATGTTGTACTCTAAGCAGTAAGATGAGCCAAGGACTGACACATTACTGACCTCGGGCCTACTTACACTCTGCACCTTTAATTTTTCACCCCACCCTTTCCTCAATGGATGCATCTGCCTTTCCTGACCAATATTTCGCCACCCATGAAATAGTCTAATTTTTTCTCATTCCCTTCACCACAAATACCTCAGGATTAACTCTGGCAAGCCTTCTTTGGCTCAAAACACACTTTTGCACCTTTGATTTAGATGCAGTTTCATCAGTTAAAAGACAAGAAAAATATTTTGGGGGTTTCAGTACTCCTAGATGTTTTTCGATGCTGGTGGTATTGGGTCTTATTCTTATTGAAACTGTGAGACTCACAAGTGCTATCCATGGGGAGAGAAAAAAAAAAAAAAGAGTTTAGGGTCTGTCAACTACGTTTGAGTGTTTATGACTGCTTCATGGTGACGGTGGCTCATTCAGTCAAAGGAGATGCTTTAGGAAATGTCAGTACTCTGTCACTCACTGCAAGCACAGGTAACCTTGAACGAGTGGCTACTGCATGCCTACAGGATTGATGAAAATCAGAGGTGTGTATACTGATGGACAGAGACTAACTCACAAAAAACATGGAGTCACTGAACAAACAATTTGATAAGGTGGCAGATGCAGACAACAGCTGCTCCACACAATTCATTCCCATACAGATATTGGCCTTGTCCCCTCTGTTCTTATAGACGTGGGGGTGGTTGGGGTTGGAGTCTGGTAAGCCGGTGGATCAATACACATGTATAGTTATCAAAGCCAAGATGCTAACCACCAACTTTAAAAAGTATGAGGCACCCCTAACTGAAGGGGGGTTGCCCTGTAGAGGATCATCAGCTTAAATTTTTTTAAAGTCAGAATCATTTTATTTAAGTGAACGCAACACTTCTCGGCTATTGTGAAGACAGCTCAGAGTTCTTGTCTGAGGAAAGCTCAAATATCCATAACTCACACACTTCTACAGGCATATGGCAAAGGCCATACTGACTGGATACGGAAAATCCAGATCTTGCACCTACTCAGTTCAGGAACACAAAGATTACTAGTACACCACTGGCTTCTCCTCAGATACACTGTCCAAGAAAGTCAAACAAATACTAAGGACTTTTAAATGTCCACACACAATTACTTTTGCCCCATCTCTGTTCTGGCAGATGACAACTTATGTTTTTAGTCATTATACTGCTGTCGCTACTCTGTGGGAGACATGCATGAAAAAATGTCAGTATACTTGACAATAAGCTTGAATTCAAAATTAAAGACAACATAATTCATAGGACTCCCCGATCAGCAAACAACCCTGTATTATACTCTGGCCAAATGGACCGAATCTCAGTTACTCTAGTGAATAACACTGTAACAAAGATCGGGATTATCCCTAGTACCTACTGAGGCTTGCCGTTGACCTGGAATTAAACTTTACCGGCTGAGAAGAGGCTTCCTCTAATGCAGTAACTACTCACATGTTGAACAAAGGCTATGTGCACTGCCTCCTTTGCCATTGAATACTGTATGTCACACATTAACTTGCTGCACTTTTTTATTTCTTGTTTCAGCAGTTTTAATAATGAAAGGGCCTTTTTGGTATATTCTTAAACTTCATTTGATGATGACGATGATGATGATTCAACTTTACTGTCATTGTACAGGTACAAGGAAATGTAGCTATCACATGTCAATGGGGAACTAATAATCTGTCTCATTCCTAATTGTGTCTTTATTTAAAAAATCAAAAGAAAAAAAATATTTATACTATAATTACATTGCTAAATTTGCCAAAATAAAGCCAAAATGTTTCATTGTTAAGGATATTATTTGAATACTTATTTCTATGTACACATGATGAACACAGTGTCTTTATATTCTACAATCCATACATCCACCTGTTCTCATACTCACTTAATTCCAGTTCAGAATTGTGGGGGTTGGAACCAATCAGGCAAAAGGCAGGAATCAACTGTAGACATGACACTAGTTCATCATAGGCATTTTAAAATGGTGTGTGTAAACAAGGAATATGCACAAATCATACTTACAAGGGGTTGCAACCATGTAAATGAAAATTCGGTTGTCTTTTGCAGGTCCTCCAAGTTACCTGCAACTTTCAAGTTTCTTTTGACCCTTCATAAAGCTTTCACATCAAGATTGAATTGGTGGTGTTACTGTTCCTCCTGTCTAAATGACTCATAAAAATAAAAGGAACTCAGATTTAAAAGAAGTGGTTAACACATACTGAAGAAGCTAGTGAGTCATTCTTTTGAAAATGTTGCCTAGCACAGATACTTTGTAGAGAAGTAAATAAGACAATAACACCAAACACAAAAAAAATAAAAAAATAAAAAAAAATTCATTATCGCTCCATCACATGGTAATTCATCATTGACATTTGGCTTCAGTTACATATTATGCATGGCATATTTTCGCTAAAAGACAGACTATGGAAACTGATTCAGGACACTTGGTTGATTTCAAGAACCAAACACATGAAAGTAACAACTATCAGTTAGTCTGCAGGAGAACATGAAACAGTTGTGGCCTGGTCCTAGTTTGTATTGAGTTCTCATTTCTTACTCCTAATGACACACAGGTTATTCATACAGAGGCATATTAGAGCTACAAAACAAGTGTGTGCAATGAATGAATCATCTGAGGGATGGCACAACACTTTGGGTTTGGGATGTCAGCTCACAGCACCAAGGACCTTAGTTCAGGTCCTCCTCAAGTCGATGTGAGGATTAAATAATTCCAAATTCGTGCACATTCAGGTACTATAAAAAAGTCTGTTAATGATTGATGGTGTGTGTATGGTTATACCTAGCAAAGCAATTGCATCTTCTCCACAGCTGTTTTCTGTCTTGTTCCCTGATGTGACCCCCAGAAATTCTGTATTAGGTTTTGAAAATATGTAATAAATATGGAACGGTGGTTTGGAGTGGTCCCTCAAAACTCCAGGCACCTCAGTTCAATTCCAACCCTATAACTGTCTGCTATTGACGCGTTCCAACTACATCAGTGTGGATTTATTTTGGGTGCTCAAAGAACTCAAAAAAGGGGTAAACTATTCTAAGTATGTGTGTATGTGAACCCCAAAGTACAGGGTGACTTAAAAACAACTGAACATTGTCAAAAATGTATCATTCAGTGACTAAGTATCATATGAACATGTAGTCCAATCCTGGAGTTCTTAAGCTCAGTCTCAGGGCCCCTCTGTGGCTGCAGGTTTTTGTTCCACCCAGTTTCCCCAAAACAATCGGTCACTCTTACTAGCAATTCATTTGATTGTGTAACTGGACTATTTCTTTTCCTGATTTAAATAAAAAATATATAAATCTGGTGAAATTTACATGTAAAATGAACTGAGGCTGCATTTTTGCCATTGCTCTCTTTTACCCAATTCTGTTAAATTCATCGCTTTTTTATATGAAGCTGCTCCGTTAATTGTATCCAAATTCAAAATGATGAGTAGATCACATACTGATGCAAGCAACACTGAATGCTAAAGGACAGCAGTATCTTCAGGGTTAGGTTCACTCGCAAGCTTATCAGTAAGAAAAGAATTAAACAAGAGAAACATAAAAGAGCAAAATCCTAAAGAAAAAAAAAAAAGGAAAAACAAATCAAGTATGTGTAACAAAAAATGCTTGCTGCATTCCAATGACAATGTACCCAATGTATTTTATAACTTCTGGATTAACACAAACAAAAAACAAAAGCAGGAAAACGAGTAATAACTGCTTAATGAAGGCAGGAGTCCAGTTAAAAATCAGATCACCAGCAGATACAGTGGGCCACTGGGCTGAATTCTGGGGACCACCAGTTTATGCCTTTTCTCACTGATGAGCACATTACAGTCAACTGATGGTACAGCAGCCACAAGGTGCTCCAAAAAAAAATAATAAAAACCCCACAACCAACGTAACTCTACACTTTGGTGCATACCAGTGCTCATGATGCTTAAAATAAAATCTGTTATTCAGTAGTTAAACGTTCAGTTCTTTTTAAATCACCCTGTGAAATCCTTTGTCTAAAGATGGTTGCAGCCTTGTGAAAGAAAGAAAGAAAAATAAAATTAAAGGAGCTCCATGCAAACGTTTGGGAATCCCAAGATATTTGAGGTCTCAGGCCTAAATTAGCTCATTAGGACTATGGCTTATTCACAGTCATTGTCAGGAAACCCCAAGTTATGCGGATTAGAATTATCCCAACAATCAGCAGCCATGGGCTCCTCCAAGCAACAACCTAGCAATCGGAAAAATAAAATAAATGAATGCTTACAAAGCAGGAGAAGGCTACAAGAACATAGCAAAGCATTTTCAGGTAGCTGTTTCCTCAGTTTGTAATGTTATTAAGAAATGGCAGTTAATAAGAACAGTTGAGATCTAGAAGACCAAGGAAACTTTCTAAAAGAAACTAGAAATGCAAATAAAAACTCCTATTTGACTGCAAAAGACCTTCAGGAAGATTTAGCAGACCCTTGACTGGTGGTGCACTCTTTTACTGTGCAGACACCGCTGAACAAATATCACCTTCTGGTAGAGTCAGCAGAACAACATCTTTCCTGTGTCCAAGCCACAGAATTCAGCGGCTGAAGTCTGCAAATGAACATCTAAACAAGCCTTAAGTCTTTTGGAAACATGTCCTGTAGACTGATGACGTCAAAACAGAATGTGCAAAGATATAGTGAGAAAAACTGGTGTATATACACACACAAAATCAGAGCGAAGTAGATTCACCTTTATAGAAATACTAATAAAATAAACATTTACCCCTCTATGTGACAACTGTTGCTTAAATTGACAATATAGCAAATATCAGTGTCTATAAAGTCCACAAGACCACCATGCCTTAATTCAGAGGTCAGTCATGGAACTACTGATGGAAAAAGGAATCCCGATTTTGCAATCCAGAATTAAAATGAGGTTTACCAGCTGAGCAGTTTTTCCTCATAATAAGTTAGTGTTAAGAGATTTTTAGTAGTATTTGGTTTAAAAAAATTGCTAACTCAGGATAATTTTTTTCAGCTGGCTTCAAAGCACCAGCTCTATTTTATTAGAACAAGCGATCCACAAGCAGTTAAAAATAACAAAAGACATGAAAGACTCAGCAAGCCCCAAATTAGAAGTTTGTCCTACAAATAAAGAACACTGGCATCAGTTGCTTTCATTTGCCTATAATTATGACATAGAGAAAAAGAAGGAAAAGAAAAAAATAAACACACACACACCCTAGATTGCTTCTTGCAAACCCTGTCTTTAGACTGATTTAATGTATCTTTCATTTTATTTTTAGTCTAAGTTACAGCAAACCTACCTTTAAGATCTGAGGAGAAAACATAGCCTGGGTTAGCATTTGAAGCTCTGAGGGATTTTGATTGATAGAGGTTGAAAAATTAGGGTTAGGGTTTAGGGGCAGGGGTTTAAATTATACAAAGTGGGTGTGTGATAGCCATTGGAGCGACTAGGCACATAGGTCATTTGTGTTTATTTTGTGGGATCAATTGCACTTTTCAGTAATCAGGGACTATTTTAAAGATTTTCCATCAAGATGATCATCCTAGCACATCCATTTCTGGACAGGGTGCCAGTACTCAACACAATGAGGAAAACATTCATACAAGTGCTGGCAGTTAAAAATTAATTCTTCGGAGTCACTACTGGGAAAATTTGGTATAGAGAGCTAGAAGACTCCTTTAAAAAACTCCCACAATGTTGGAATGCACACTATACAGCAAGAAGGGAAAGGTTCATGGAGAACTTGTCATAGCAACAAGACAGGAGTCACTTGGATGATTTAGTTAAGACAGAGGATTGTGGAGCAGTATCACTAACATTGCAGCATTACTAATGATGAGCAACACTGCAGCTCACTTCACAATTCTGCTATGTTTTTAGTGGGTAATGGCATTTAGACGATAACCGTTAGCAATACTGAAGTTCTATAATATAGGACTGGATTTCCACTTATATCTATATTATGTATTTATGAAATATATTCAGAATTTGGGAAAGGAATAAATTAAAGTTACACCTTTATTTCAAAATTGAAAAGAACAATTATCTTATTTACATATATTCTATAATAAATGAATTATGTTCACACAATGCTACGTAGCTCGCCAATTCACAAACCCAGCTTAGTCTTACTGTATGCACTTACTGCTACTAAAGCATGGTTATATATGCCATCCAGACTTGATGTGTGACGCAAACAAGGTCCTATCTGAGTGAACAGAAGGACAGGTGTAGTGTGGCAGAAAACTAAAAAATGCATGAGAGTATTTGAAATCTTTCTAAAGCCTGATAGGAAAACAGCCAACCATGCACTATACAATTCAAATGGGTTACAACTTCTTTGTGGCAATTTTCATTATCTATCAGCAAAGCTTAACTCCCAGTCTCATCTTCTCAAAGGCAGACACATGCTTCAGCTTCACTTGTGCACACATTTCTGTGCTGCTTTTAGACCCAAGGGCAATCCTAGAGCAGCCACCCTTCCTTTGTCTAATGTAGCACCAAAACCCAGTATACAACCTGAACTGGCAGCCTGCCTGGGCCTGGCATATACCTTATGCATCATTCTCCTGGTACACTGATTGGATTCCTAAGCTGCTCCCAATTTGGCATTTCCAAAACTACTTTTGACCATTGTTTGCACAACAATCAAAATGTCAGCTCACCTAAAAACAATACTGCTTCTACTACTACTATTACCTTTTTAATGCTTCTTATTGCTCTGCCCAAAGGGGACTGGGTGGTCTCATGGTCTAGAATCCCTGCAGATTCTAGTTTTTTCTCCAGCCATCTGGAGTTTTTTTTTGTTTTTTCTGTCCACCCTGGCCATTGGACCTTACTCTTATTCTATGTTAATTAATGTTTACTTATTTTATTTTCTTACTGTGTCTTTTATTTTCCTGTTCTTCATTATGTAAGCACTTTGAGCTACATTTTTTGTATGAAAATGTGCTATATAAATAAATGTTGTTGTTGTTGTTGTACCCTTGTATTCCACATGATTCACCAACAGGAGATATTGGAAGTGATCTCCATCCAACACTGGATGTACCTCCATTCCATAAAATAGATGGCTATTGCTGGAACCTATTCCTGTGGTACTGGGCACAAGGGTAAGAACCAACTGTGTACAGAGTGCCAGTATACTTGTATCACTGGGCAACCTCTAAACATTTCAAGCATGAGTGGTTCCCACAATAACCTCTCTAACAGCCACTACCTTTAACTAACCACTTTTAGACCCCTCAGGTTGGAGCCTTTGTTTTGTGGTTTGTTTTCCACAGGTTTGTGTCTTTCTACTTGTGTCAACGGGATAGTGTTTATAGACATGCAATACAAATGCACATAAATTAAGTTAAACATGAATAAAGACAAGTACCCAAGGAAAAAACGGCAAATATAACTAACAGTCTAACACACAAATAATTTTTACGCTATTATAAACAGCATATTTTGTTGCAGGCACAAATACAACTAAAATTAATAATCGGAAGAGTTAAATTACAAAAAGAACACACAATTACACAGGGACCATACAACACATTTACAATTCACAGGTGGTGAGGGATTTCCTGAAGTTGTGGGTGCATCAATACCAAATACCAAAAGCAACATTCAGCAGCAATGTTATAAAGGTGATTTAAAGATGGTACATTCTAAGCTTAAAAACTGCTAAATATCTCAACTCTGCACTGGCAACAAAGTCAAAATCAGTACCACATAATTATACAGTAGGTTTGAATAAGTGTCTACACAAAAGAAAAATTTACTAATTACTTTTATTTCCTCTAAAGGGCCATCCTCTGCTGTTCTTTCTATCACATTCTGAGAATCAGCATTTCATTCAGCTATCAAAAAAATTGTGGTTCATTGTGTTCCATCTTGACATGTGTCCCCCCCCCTTTAATTTTTCTAATCTAAAAAAAGCCCTTAAAGTTGGTTGTTGATTTGTATTCAGAACTTAATGTCGATAAGTAGTGTCTGCTTTTCCAAAAGCAAAAGGCTATGCATTGATAAAAAAAAAACAAAAAAACAAAAAGTAGTAAAATGAAGTGCAAATTCATCTGGTGGCCCGAAGCTATCGATTACCATCTTTACATCATCTACTAAACACAATAGACAAGTTTCTTTTCAAATAGGTCACGTTTTGAGTGCAACTTTGAAATAGTGAAACTCACCAAAACCAGTTATTTTTGATTTAGAAGAAGTTTTAAATTTGTTTTTGGTAGGAAGAAATGAACACTGCTACTTAAGGATTTGGCAAAACTACATAATGCAATTCTGGAACCATACATTTCTCAGAAAATGGTCCAGATTAAAATAAATGCGGAAAAAGTGTCTTTTGGAAATGCAACATGGCTAAACAGAATCCGTGATTTGACAAAAAACATTTTAGTAGTCCTGCTTAATTCAAACTTGTGTTGTGCAGAGACTTCAAGTATTTGATAAAGGCCAGTCCTGGACTTGGTGCAGGTCTGTCAAATTGATTTATAAATATCATTAAACCAAACCTGGATGCCTTATAACCACTTTTGGGTGGTGGTGGACAAGGAAGACAAGGAACACAAGCTCTACAGATAGGAACACAAACTGAACATTCGTCAAGACCTGTTGCCATGTTGTTTGCTCTTATAAACATTTAACTTTAGTTTTCTTAATCCTCCATCACATGTATGGTATATTGGTTTAAGGTATAGGTTATAGGTAATATAGATTTAAGATATATTTGGCATGTAATAATTTTAAAACCAATTCTTAGGTTCTCGTTTTCTTTACATCACAGATAAGACTTTTCTATATCTCCCCAAAAGGTTTTGTACTTGGCATCCATATCTTCACATAAGTCTCCACACACACCGAAAATGAAAAGGGTGTCTTGAACGCTCAAGGGTTCATGTACAGCTCAATAACCATGAAAGCAGATTAAGTAAATTCTCAGCTGAAAAACTGTACATTCAAAACAATGCATGCATATAATCACTGTGTAAACCGTCAGAAGAAAAAGTCTTCACCCAACAGACATAATTTGTCGAGCACATATTCTATAAATTGTGGTGACGTGCTATTGTAATGACTGATAAAGGGATAAATTGTACATCTGTTGAATCCTTAACTTCACTACTGGAGGGGAGCTGCTCATGTCCTTAATTACCCCATAACACAAGCTGGAAAATCAGCTTTACCAGTGCAATGTACAAACTATGAATTACCAAACACATTTATACAGCAAGTCCACAACAGAATGTCTCTAACTGCTGAACATGTGGGAATCAGCTCAGAAAGCACTGCAAAGGGTAACTGCATGCTGATTCAAGTGGAAAAGAACTAGATTAATGGTGGTATAGAAAGTCAGCAAAACAGATGAAGATGCTTTCTGACTAGAAATAGGTTTCATTTTGGTGGAACTGATGTATTCAAGAATTGATTTGCTTTTGTGTCACTAGAAAGAGATTTTGGGAAGTTATGGCCTTTTGCAGCTTAGTGATAGCGTTATGCTGCACTGTAGAAATACTTTTCAGAAATGCATTCTATAGTAGTGAGAACTTTAATACTTCTGGAAATGGTTTGTACTACCAAACGTGTCTAGCTGAAACTTGAAATGGTGAACAGTGCCATCATGTGGTCAGGTGAAATAATTCAAGTGTCAAAAATAGGAGTTCCGCCAAACTCATCATGGAACAAGGATGTAGAATGACTTAAAGCACAAAAGAGAAACTGGCTGCAATACACTAGAGTACTGGTCTGAAAATAAAATCTCTGAAAAAGTAATTGATTTAAAAAAATAAAAAAAAAGTCTTCAGAACAACAGATGGAGTTCAATTTGCACCACAGGGTAATTGGAGCCGAGAAAACTAAAAGCAAGTCATTCACTATATGTGATGGATTAAAAGACTCAATATTTAAACGTAATGAGGCCTAATGTCATGCAAAACTCCTGAAAACAATGGTAACTTGAGCTAGAAAGAGTACCCTGTTCAGAGATAACGTTTCATGTAGTAGCCTGGAAGGTGCTAAATAATTCTGAAATATTCAGCTTCGACAGCTTGCAATCTGTCCACGTTAAGAGCACAAGTGGACAATGTGCATAGCCTCAAGGGCTCAGACGGGGAACACCAAGCAGTAGGGATAAATCTGCACAATGTTAACAGTTGAAATAAAAAATTCAAGTTGTAGGATTTGGGACACTGTGTTGGCATGTTACTTTTTTAACCTAAAAAAACACACACACACCACAACACCCCACACAGAAACAACATTTTCAAAACATTCAATTTCTTTCATTTTATAGAAAAAAAAAGTGAACCAAACTGATTTTTTTAACAGATTTTCTTGCAGAAATTACCATTATGTAAGCATAATCATCCAATTAACATAACAAGAAAAAAGAAACAAGACAAGAAACGGAACACCTTGGGAGCATATTAAATTTTAATGGATCTCAGCGCAGAATCTGCAGAGACTGGACTATTTCTTGCAAGGGAAGAAGTCAGGCCCTCTCATTTGAGAAGGACAAACAGTGATGGGGAAACAAGAGTGAATTTTCGACAAGAGCAGCATTCTACAATCTTACATTTGGAGAAAAGAATGCCTAGAATCCACGTTTTGAAGAGGTGGTAATATTTAATTGCTTTCTACAGATTAATTTGAAAAATAGATTTTCTACAAGTATAGTTTTGCTCTGTTTTTTTAGGTAGCATGCCAATGTGACTGACTTTCACTAGAAAAATAAGATCAAAAAGAATCTACTCATTTTTTGTAAATGATGTGGTTTTAAATGCAATTTTGGTTTGTTAGAAAATAATTTTCTTGTAATAGAAAATTGGGTTTTAAACATTACAGATTATTTCAAAAGGTAAATGCTTAAAACCAACCCTAATCTCATTTTAGGGCATCAATGTCAGAAATGGCACACAAAAAACTTATTTGGAGCACTTTAAGCTACAGACTCATTCCACCACAGTGTGCTAAGATGAACCCCAGGGAGTCTTTTCTACCCACTACTATCAGACAATTCAATACTTCCACCCAATATACTTAAGTTTCACTTATGTATTACTTATTGATTCATTGATTTGCTGTATTATTTGTCCTGTTAGTCTGTATCCTTATTTTTATGCTTCTGTGTGAATTTAAATTTCCCCTTGCAATTAATAAAGTTAAGCTAATCTAATGATAAGTGAAAAACTTGAGAAAACGTGAAGCTCAAAATAGTTTCTGTTGAAAATGGTCAGTTAAAGAGCAGAAGATGGTGCTCAAGTTAAAATGCACCTTGTACTGTGCCAGAGGAGGAAAAACTGAGGATTAGATGCAGTTTAAGATGCTCCTGTGGATAATATGTTCATATGTTGCAAATAATTTCTTCAGTACCCTAGAAAAGATTAATAATGAGACATATTAAAAAAAAAAAAGTGAGCAAAAACACTCTTGAAGGAAATACAAAGGAATTGCTGCTAAATGTTTTTAGCTCTTAAACTTGCTCCAGATAGCATTTAAGCCTGAAGTCTAGAGGTTAGAGAGCGGCCAGGGAATTCTGGCAGGGAGGTAGCGTAGCTAGAAGAATTACACAGACTAAATAGGGAGAGAGAGTTCTGGGTACTAACACACTGTAGATTTATTTTTGTAGTTTGTCTCCTTGTTAAACATCCCACTAATTATTAATGTTTTGCTTAACTCTATTTTGATGAAGAACTGTGTTTTTAGTATTTTGATCCAGCCAATTGTTGCACATAGCAGTGCCTCCATCACACTGTTAAACAGCAGCCAATCAGTTATTTTTTCCAACACCTATTAGTAAACATAAAACAAAACTAGTAATTCCAAAGAGCATAGGTTTTCAAAGCTGGGCGTAAAACTACCTCTTAAAGAAGGTTTTCAATTCATCAAATTAACAGAAAACTTCTAGGAACTGGTAGTTTGAATGACAAACTTCATGTACAAGTTTCTTAAAAAGGGCCATTTGGAAGTTTTCATAAGTTAAATTAAATGGAATTGACAAACACATTTAGCAACTATGGTCTCCCATTGATCACATTCATCATGAAAGTTGATCACATTCATCACAACAATAAACTGAAATGTACCAAGGCATGGAGATTTGTTAGAAATGCTTAGCAGTCCTCCTCTACCTTTACTAGTTGAAACTCCATGCTTAACTAGCGTAAGATGCATTTAAAAAAATATTTGCTTTCAGATTTCAGTATTTTCTCCAGTTTCCTTACTTCTACTTAACTTTAAGAGGATTTAATTTCCACACAACAAGCTATGATGATTTTTGTACTTGATATCAACTCAAGTCAACCTAAATTAGTATCTCTTTACTTTCAAGGACAAGCAGATGCGAACTTAGTTGAAGAAAAAAAAGAAAAACATTTATAGCTTGTTTCTGGGGTCTGACAGTAAGTAAAATGTACTAATGAATGCAATATAAACACAAACAAAGATAACAGAACACTAGTACTCTCTCTAGAAGCAAGACTGAGAAAGGTATATATCCTATGGGTCAACTGAAGATGAAAGGCAATAATCACAGTCATTGATCCATAAAGTACACTGACTCAGAGTTCATTCAGAGTGTATACATGTCCTCTACTTACTTTTCAAATATTCTGTAAGAACATTTTTTGGAAACTCAAACCAAGCTTGGTTAAGCAGGAACACTGTGGCACACATTTCTGCAGACAGCACATTGAGTGAGAATTACCAAGAAGTAGTTTTTAAACTCTCTTTATTTTTAGCTTGTATTTGTAACTTCTCATTCACATGGTAACTCTAGTATTTGTATCAATGTACACTTACTGATATTTTGAACAATTATGGGGATAATAATGATGGAGAGAAAGAAAATCTACATCACATTAATAAGCCTATGTAATTCAATTTAGGGTGACAGGAGGCATCAACTACAAGGAAGGAACCAGAGTCCATTCAATCACTTGCCTATACACACATGAAACCAATAGAGGGTTGCCAATTAATGAAATAGGAAAAAGGGGGTGTGGGGGGATAACACAAAAGACACTGACAGAGTTTTATAGACTCCACACAGACATCTAACAAGTATTTGAAGCCACCAGATCATTTTTTCCATACATCGTAGTTTGAGTTTTAGCTCCCCCTAAAAAGAAGAAATCCTTAAGAAGGGTAAGTCATCCAAAAAAGTGTATGCTTTATATATTTATTCATTATTTAAATACAGTGCAAGCATTGAATTAAATATTTTGGTTTGAGTAGTAACTGAACAAATAAAACACATCATTGAATTAACATTGGTAAGTAACCTGCCCGGGCAAACATGGCAGTCCTTTAGGATCCTAAAAACTGAAATCAAAAATTAGGTTTCTAAAAAGGGGGGTTTAGGTAAATAAAAATGACAAAAGCAGGAGGTAAAGAATACCAGCTAGTGTGTGGAAAAAAATTTATATATATATATATATACTGCTCAAAAGAATTAAAGGAACACTTTTTAATCAGAGTATAGCATAAAGTCAATGAAACTTATGGGATATTAATCTGGTCAGTTAAGTAGCAGAGGGGGTTGTTAATCAGTTTCAGCTGCTGTGGTGTGAATGAAATTAACAACAGATGCACTAGAGGGGCAACAATGAGATGACCCCCAAAACAGGACTGGTTTAACAGGTGGAGGCCACTGACATTTTTCCCTCCTCATCTTTTCTGACTGTTTCTTCACTAGTTTTGCATTTGGCTACAGTCAGTGTCACTACTGGTAGCATGAGGCGATACCTGGACCCTACAGAGGTTGCACAGGTAGTCCAACTTCTCCAGGATGGCACATCAATACGTGTCATTGCCAGAAGGTTTGCTGTGTCTCCCTGCACAGTCTCAAGGGCATGGAGGAGATTCTAGGAGACAAGCAGTTACTCTAGGAGAGCTGGAGAGGGCCATAGAAGGTCCCTTTGGGCAAGGAGGAACAGGATGAGCACTGCCAGAGCCCTACAAAATGACCTCCAGCAGGCCACTGGTGTGAATGTCTCTGACCAAACAACCAGAAAGACTTCATGAGGGTGACCCAAGGGCCCCATGTCCTCTAATGGGCCCTGAGCTCACTGCCCAGCAGCATGCAGCTCGATTGGCATTCGCCATAGAATACCAGAATTGGCAGATGCACCACTGGTGCCCTGTGCTTTTTACAGATGAGAGCAGTTCACCCTGAGCACATGACAGAAGTGAAAGGGTCTGGAGAAGCCATGGAGAACATTATGCTGCCTGTAACATCATTCAGCATGAGCAGTTTGGTGGTGGGTAATTGATTGTCTGGGGAGGCATATCCATGGAGGGTCACACAGACCGCTACAGGCTTGACAAAGGCACCTTGGCTGCCATTAGGTATCAGGATGAAATCCTTGGACCCACTGTCAGACCCTATGCTGGTACAGTGGCTCCTGGTGCACGACATTCCTGGCCTCATGTGGTGAGAGTATGCAGGCAGTTCCTGGAGGATGAAGGAATTGATACCATTGACTGGCCACCACACTTTCCTGACCTAAATCCAATAGAACACCTCTGGGACATTATGTTTTGGTCCATCCAATGCCACCAGGTTGCACCTCAGACTGTCCAGATCTGGGAGGAGATCCCCCACAACACCATCTGTCATCTCATTAGAAGCATGCACCGATGTTGTCAGGCATGTATACAAGAACACAGGGGCCATACAAAGTGCTGCGTACAATTTTGAGTTGCTGCAATTAAATTTTGGCAAAATGGACTAGCCTGCCACATAATTTTTTCACTCTGATTTTTGGGGCGTCTTTGAATTCAGGGCTCTGTAGGTTGATCATTTTCATTTCCATCAAACGATGTGGCATCCTTTCGTTCCTAACACATTAGCCAGTCTATATCAGTATAGATATCCAGGAGGATTTCTTTTTCCCATTGAGATCTGATGTGTTTTCAAAGTGTTCCTTTAATTTTTTTGAGCTATATATATATAATTTTTTTTTTAAAAAGGCTTAATCAACTGAACAAAGATTTCAAATAGAATTGCTACACAATTTTAATACATGGTATAACATTAGATATTCACAAATTGTGTTACTACCATCCAAGTAAAAAAAAAAATCTTTAAATTTTTGTCAACAGAGCAAGGACATGTTTGCCAATTTCTACGCGAGCCTGCTGTTAGTGAGTCAACTTTTTCCATACAGTCGCAGTGGCAGTAACAAAGGCAAATGCCCTAAATTCTGCTGCTGTTCACATGATGGCCCCTATGTGTTCTGTGATGACCTTGGATTAAGAAGCCTTCCTCCAGCCATTCCATCAAATACAACTGTTTTATCACTGATGAAAAACAACTTCTGCGACCTTGACAGGGAACTCTCCAACTTCCTTGGGTTGCAAGAGCTTAACCTGAGTTACAACAGCCTTACCCGTGTGCCCAGAGGACTGCCACGCAACCTGGAAGCTCTGCATCTTCGCGCCAACAGGATAAGCTACCTAACAGTCAACATGTTGCGCCAAATGAGGAACATTACAAAGCTTGACCTGTGTGGAAACCTCATCAAAGTTATACAGAGTGGAACATTTTCTGTTTTAATGAAGCTTGAGGATTTAAATCTACAAGGAAACAAGCTATCAAGCATACCAATGTCTTTGCCAACTAGCCTGGTACAACTTGATATGTCAAACAACCAAATCTGTGATATCAATCCATTATCTCTGCAGGGCTTGACTAATTTACAAGCTTTAAACGTGAGTGCTAACTGTTTAAAGTACATAACTGAACCCATGTTTGAAAATTTGCCCAGGCTTGCAGTCATACAACTGCAGAACAACTTGTGGTTCTGTGATTGTGGAATTTTATACCTTTACAGGTGGCTTATAAACACTCACTTACTGGCCACTACCGATATTGCATGCATGTTCCCATATTACTTTACGAGACGTTTGCTGCTAACATTGTCAGTGACAGCTATCTGTCCAAATTTAGCAAAGAGAAATGATGCTGTATCCAATAGTACTACTCTAAACAGTGGGACAGAGAAGGCACATAACATTCAATCAATAAGAAAGATTTCAGTTGCTCCAACAAATACTGCATGCGCAGCACATCATCATGCATCTGGTTATTTAATACAGCCTGAAAAGACATCTGAACAAGTGGAACAAGCCAAAAACCAACTTAAACTTCTATCTGAACATCAACAATACACTTTAGACAGAATTAATCTGAAAGCCTGCCAGGCGACAGCAGGAAATAAAGACATGCCAGATGCACTCTCAGCAATTTCCTCTGGCAGGATCATTCCTGAAGATGATCCCACATGTGAAAATGGACAAACAAGTCAGTTTTTATTAGGAAGCACAACTACAGTACAGCAAATATTTAACAAAACTAACTATCAAGCTGAGACACCCCAAGAGGCCAACACACGTCACAAAGTGAGCACGACCACAGCCATACTTGTGGTCCTTTCCATGATGGTGTTCCTGGTGCTGATCACTGTATTGATAGTGCTCAAAAAGATACTTGAGAGGAATCAAAGAGTAGCACCGGCTAACATAGAATGACATATTTGACTTTGGGATTCTGCTAGATTTTACTAACAGCCAAACAAAATGTGTACAAAATAATGTCCTACAATATTTGATTCTGCTATAATTTTACTAGGTCCACCATTTTAAATCTTTGGACCCTGTGTTCATAGTAATGGCCAAAAAAAGATTTCTAATCTCCTGTTTTAATGGAGATAACCAAGTGTGTGACAGAAAAGGCTTCAAAAGGAACCAATGGGAAAAAAAAGAAAAAACACAACAAAGAAGAAAAATCCCATTTACTTCGCATAATGCAGATGTCATACACTCAAATACATATTTGCTAAAATATTAAGAAAACCAGCAAGGTAAAAAACACTCTTGAACAGCTTGGGAGTGCACTGAAACAACATCCTTTAAATGCCTGCATGCCACCCATTTATTGGTCAGGAGTCATGCCTGTTAAGAGTTCAGTCATTGGCTATGTTTCTGCTTGTGTCTCATCAACATTGCAAAGTGTGATTTGTCAGAGGAGTACAATTAGAGATTAAAAGTTAAAGAAAAATAAAAGAAAGAATTATCAGGTGGACATTAAGCCTTGTATTTGTGTGTGTATCCCGGGTATTTCAACAAGCAGCAGCTCAGCTCATCAGTGCAGTTCCACAAACTGCCGTTGAAAAACTCAAGTAGTGGCTTAACCCTAATTTATGAATATCCCCTTGGGATTAATAGAGTATCTATCTATCTATCTATCTATCTAGTAGCCAATGAATGAAGGGAGAGGCTGGTCTTCAAGAGCATGACCCCTCTTGAACAATATATATGTTTGGGATCTTCTGAGCTTATGACTGGGCATCTATTATAGATGATGAGACATCAATTTTCTTGGGCATTATGATATCTGCCGTTTGTTCTGTATTGGCCCACACTGAAGCTATCATGTCAGACAATATCGCCTTTCTCCAATAAAATAGAAGATTAAATATTTCTTGGTCATTACCATAAACATGGGTTATGTAATTGAAAAATATATGTATTTGTGTGATGTGTACCTTTAAGAAAGGCTGGAAGTGCTGTTGTTCTTCCAATGAGATAAGTACCTGTATAAATAAGTACAAATAAAATAAATTATTCAACATCATTAGAAGAATCTGCTAAAGGAATCTTTTTCCCCTTTTTTTTTCTTAAGAATGTACTTTTCTGTAAATAGATTGCTTCTATAATGGATATCATATTGACTGAAAAGTATTCTAAATTATGGTCATTAATCCACTTCTACCAACCAATGTTGAAATGAAGTAATAAATATTAAAGTTAGAAGTTTAAATCCTGGCTAAAACAGGTGAATATCTTTTGGCTACTCATCTGAATTTAGAAAACTCTGCGTTACACGTTTCACGTGCATAGCTATAATTTTGGATTTAAAATTATTTGGGCAAATATACAAAGTGCCATCATTAAGCAAGTAACACCATCTGCTTTGGAGCACAGTAGTGAGGAATACCTAGCCTGCATTATTACATAAACTGGCACAGAAATCAATTATAGGAGGGTTTTTAATGTTTAAGAAGCTGTACAAGACTTTCCAAAATCCCCCCTCCCCCCACTTTACCGTTCCTGAATTACTCAGCAAGTCAACACAACATTATCTGGAAAGATGCATTTTAGACATTTTTATTGTGTAAAACTGCAAATTGATGATAAACAGCACATTAAGCAGCTTGTAAACCTCACAATCACCCAAAATTCATTCTAAATACAAGGTTTTAACAAAACATAGTTTTAACTTTACAAATGTAGTTACATTTATTAACTTGAGAACATTCATTCCTTTAACATCAGATGCACTTAATCCAGTTTAGGGGGCAAAAAGGATCCCAACTTTTGAAAAAAAGACAAAAAAAAAAAAAAAAGTAAGATTGCTATTGATTTAATGTTGAAATCAGAAATAAACATTTCACTATACAAAAAAGAACTTTAAATCTACATATGAATTGGGACAGTTGACAAAAGAATTCAACAATCAATTGTACATAACTTGCCAGCATTAAGGTGTAGAAGTGTCCTTCTCCACAGTTTAGCGGCAGGACTTTAAAGATTATTATCAATGAGTTCTCAGGTTTGTAGTTATTTCAATACTGAGGCCTCGGGTACCTTCCTCAGACATTAGGCAACTACCAAGGAAACAGGACATCTGCAAACATTTGCTAAATATCTCAATATATAAACTAATGATGCTTATAAGAAGGGTTATTTACTGGCTGCAACAGAAAAGCACATTTTCTATTCTAATTATTCTATTTTCTGACAATGCTGATTTTATCATTTTGGTTTTATGATTTGGCCAACAAGTACCTAAAATCTAGTGCTTCGACTAATGAATTAAAATTTTATCTTAACTGGCTAAATGCAAAATATATTCTTACATGTTCACAGTCTTAATCAATGGGTTTTTCACTCTTCTTTGTGAAGACAGTGCAGCTTCATGATTAGTAAGCAAGCAGTATCAGTTTTCTCTCCACATCAACACCACTTCTATAAACTGTATCATGTCAGAGTCTCATATGTGCTCATGGATAAGCATTTTAAATCTAAATTATGTGTATAAAAATATATTAAATCATCTCTTTTAAACTAGGTGGGCTTAGAAATGAAAGAATCTAACTCATTTTTACTAGCCTTCAACAAGTAAAAAGTTCACATTGCATTAATCCACCTTCACATTTCTTATTAGGCAATAACTTGTGAATATCAAACACCCTAATTATGTTAAATCTTAATTGCAGAAAATGTTTCCCCACTGAATATTACTCCATATTTTTAACAATTTTTTCAGTTATAAAACTAAATGTATTACTAGTATAAATGGTAGGTAAATACCTATACTGGAATGCTGGCTCAACTGTTACAGGCTTCTCTTACATAATTCCAAGGAAAAAGCTGGCATTTGAGTTGTGCAACAGCAAAAGATGCCAGCATCAACAGACGCCTACATACAGAAAAGAGTCTAGCAGAACAAGACAAACGTAAAATTTAGAACTATGTGGTTCTGAAGTGCTCTGCCAGGACAGTGAAAAGTCTTTTGTAGAGCTATCCCTCGGCAATGCCACAAACCGTATTCCCTGACTCCACCACTGCTACCAATAAAAGTCTATTTAAGCTGCAGACTTCCAAGTGGATTGGACAGAAAAAAAACGAAAAAATGCACACTGCACACATCTTCATATTGGTGGCGAACTGAAATGTTGTGTCTCTTGAAGATAATTAAAAAAAAAAAATCAGTTAACTGAATATAATTGCATTAGAAGTACCCACTGTTTACAACAGAATGTAGAAAGACGCAATAGAAAGAAAAAAGTACAAAACTGTACCAACTCCTAGGTAAGAAATGAGACATGCCGAAAAATCAGTCTAATTGCAAACAGCAATGAATAGCTAAAAGAAATGACTGAAATCTGTATTTTTAATTAAAAAGATTGGAATAATGGAAAGAATAAAAGGTGAAATTAAAAGTTGTATAACAAAGGAACACTTATTGGAATTTTTACCATAATCTTAACTACAGCATGTCCAACACAAACCATAATTTAAACAAGAGGATTACTGACGCTGCGTTAAAAACCTCACACATTACCTTACTATCAAACAATGCAAATTATCAACTGAAAACATACTGTAGCAAGACCATAGGAAAAAAAAATGTTCATGTTTGAATAAGCCTGAAACAAACAGCAGCTTAACACTTTAAATTATTATATTTTACTCAAAACTGCATATTATATTAGACATAGCAGACAATAGCAGCAAGTGACTAAAACAATAAAACACAAAAGGGTAAGCTATAGCATCTAACATTGATATTTAACCTAAAAGGAAATGTAAAGAATTTTACATTTAAAATAACCCAATAACTACTCTTAATATTTACTTCTATAAAACAGTCATGACAATTCTGCTATGACTGTTACCAAATATACATTTTTTTATAATCTACACAACTAAGAACATTTCTCAGTTACACTGTATCAAATGGGGAAAAAAAATTCTAGTTCTCAAGAGTTTTTTTGGTGATTACTCAATTAGTGGTACTTTTTGCAATTACGGTATTTACTAGGCTACAATTCACTAATTGTATTAAAGAAAAATAAAACACTGCTTCCTTAGTAAAACATACATTTATTATAAACATCTGCTAACAAAACATGCTGGCGTTTCTCTTACTGATGCTTCAATTAAGAGAAACACCTAAAGCTATTAGTTATATTACATTGTGCGTTTCAGTGTATTGATCAAGAGAACATAACCTAACAATTTTCTATTCATTTAAGAAAGCATAATAATTAGGTGGAATATGAGATTGCTTTTTGTGCTTCTCACTGTTCAGCTACTTGTTTCTACTGCTTTTTCATTATCTTGCTTTAGTCTGTAGTCAGCCAAAGCTGCTTTTATTGCATCTTCTGCAAGCACTAAAAGAAAGAAAGAAAAAAAAAAAAAAACACACAATGCAATAAAATATTAACATTAAAACTTATTCTGGTATAAATTCATATTGTGCACAGTTTGAGAAATGCCCTACTGCACATACAATGTTTCTTCAGAAATATTGAAGAATATGCATAAATGTATTATTTAGAGCATTCTCTGGCAGCACAGGCTATAAAGGAACAAACCAACTCAACATGGTACAGTCGTCAATTGCAGTGCCAACCACATATTCACTCCCACTCAACCTATTAATACGGCTGTATGACATCTAACTTGGCCCAAAGAATTATTCTAGCCTTTAAAAATAAGAGGGAAAAAAAAAAAAAAAACTTGAAATACCAGGGGAAGGGGAAAAAAACGGTACATACTAGAAGAACACAAACAGTGACCTGGCCAGGAACTGAGCTATCCAAGCTTAAAAAGTGAGATAAGTGTGTGCTTATGCTCCCAAAACCTGAACTGTTTTCAATGCAGGGTTGGTTTCCAAAATATGGCAAACCCTGTCAGGACAGCCTTAGGCTCTTCATGTCCTCATAAAATTTGGGTTCAGAAAAATTCACTGGGAAAAAAACCATTATAGTAACAGCAATTTATTTAAAAAATAAAAAAATGGCAACACAGATCCCCTGTTACCCAGCAAGTGAATAATACATTTAGTTGTATTTAAATAAATTGCAGCCACCTTTAATGTAACAGAAAGAGGAGCTATACCAAATCAGAACAGTCTTCAATTTTTAGATTCAAAGGCCAAAGTCAACTCTTGAACACATTTTATAGTGGGAGATTAGCCACATTCCTTGACTAACCAATTTTTTTTTATAACCCAAACATACAGAAATCCTTAACACACAAACACATACACTTACAGTAAATCTATTCTTCAGTAGTTTTGAAAATACAGTCAATCACATCATATCTGCTGCCTTTAACTCATAATGGAGAGAACAAGTATACATAACTGAGCATTACATATATACATATATGCACAATTTACAAAAAACCTCTTCATTTCTACTCAAATTTCAAATTTTCATGTAAAATTTGCAGTTGTTTTAAATTGTTTTTTCGTTTAACAAGAGGCAGACACACATATAGTAAGAGAATGTGATTTTGCTATAACAAAAACAAAAAAAAAAAAAAAAAAAATGAAAAGAAAGTTTCTGACAAAGGTTTGGTTTAAAAACACATACCAACCTGAACGTGAAAGGGGCTTGCTCTCCAGCTTGTTTTGAAAAAAAAATGCATGACACTACTGGAATATGCCGATTGGTACATTGAACTGATAGTAAGTACCCATGGCATTTAAAAGAGACTGGATTAATGTGACTGTGATAAAAATAAAATAGCTTTAACCTGTAGAATTACTTAATACAACAAGGCAACACAATGTATCCTTTACTTACAAAACTGTCACTCACTTTATACACAAATTCTAACGCATCTGACACATACTGTAAGAAAAACTGCCAGTAAGGCAGATCTGATAAATATATAGTATGGGCCATGGAAGAAAGAATGAATGAGTAAGGATTGCAGCGTATTTTAGGTAAATCTACAAGATTACTAAAAAACAGTGCACTACATTTGTTAAATCTGATAACAGTAACTGCCTTGGGCTGGCGCCCTGCCCGGGGTTTGTTTCCTGCCTTGCGCCCTGTGCTGGCTGGAATTGGCTCCAGCAGACCCCCCCGTGACCCTGTAATTAGGATAAAGCGGGTTGGATAATGGATGGATAATGGATGTTTGTACCCTTTTGCTCCTACTTTAATGGAACTTTCTATTTTAGATGAAAATTATCTTTTCAAATCAAATAAAAAAATTAAAAATTTAAACAAATGGATGCTCAATGCACTCAGTTAGGTGAGCATTTCTTTTCAGATGCAATTGCTAAACAAAACCATGCAGTGGCTCTGCTTAAAATTCAGGATTTTAAAAACCCCAGGAAATGTTTGAAAGGCATACTATACTGTAAATGCTGAATTATTTGCACAATAATGACTGAGGTAGCAGGTATTAAAATCAGCAATCATATTCCGGTTTGTTTGACAGCAGGATGTATTTTACACAAAATGCAAATTCTAAAACACAAACTCATATTGGAGAAAAAAGGTCAAGGATGTTACAAAATGTGAGAAAGGTAATGCAGCAATCAGACACAAACTTTGTCAGACAATAGAGAAGATGTGATTATACGGTTATATAATTAAAAATGTTCATAATTTGAAGCCTGGATTTATTTCAAGTGCATCTCATTGTATACATTTACACCTGTGCTCATTATATAACTTCATGTTTAAACTATTAGGTGTAAAATGGATGAAATAAGTATCAACTTACTTGAGCAATGTAGCTTGACAGGAGGAAGACTAAGTTCTTTAGCAATTTCAGTGTTCTTAATTTTTAAAGCTTCATCAACCTGCAAAAGCCAAAGTTAAGAGAAATTAAATTTGAATTATTATATTGTATATTAAATTCATGCCTTAATCTACACCTTTCCCTTACATCCACATACCGTCTTTCCTTTAATCCACTCCGTTGCCAGGGAGCTGGATGCAATGGCTGACCCACAACCAAATGTCTTAAATCTGGCATCAACTATTTTTCCTTTCTCATCCACCTGAATCTATACATAAAAAGGAACAAACTCATCTTACAAAAAATTGCCATGAAAACATTTTGTGCAATAGTTAATTTTAAATTAAATATAAGACAGCCTAAATGTTTTTTTAACAAAGTGAATAATCCTTATAATAAGGTTAATCATACAGGATGCCCAATCCAAGGTAACTTTGTACACCTTGTCAAGTTTCAAAACATTTTACCTTAAGTTTACTCTTGACCTTAGCCTATGTCCAGAACCTAGATGTTAAACTGCTTATTAAAATGATTAACAGCAAATATTTATATAAATATTAACTTAAACGGTCAATGACGACACTGCTCCAACTGAAACAATGCAAGATGCTCTTGCATTTTTCTTTGACATGTTGCTCCAAAACAAATATATATAATGGAAATACTTCTTTAGTAATGGTCCGCTTCCACAGAATTCTAGAATGATATTAAAAAAAAAAACACACAACACACACACACACACACACACAGTAAAGCTGTCAATAATTTCAACATTCAAAACCATATTCTGAAATAGCAAGTTCGACCGTCTACAAATAGCCTGACAGTACTGTATAAAATGGCCCAGAAAAGAGGAGAGAAAATTACCTGCAACTTCATAACGTCACCACAGGCAGGTGCGCCCACCAAACCAGTACCAACATTCTTGGCATTCTTGTCCAGGGACCCAACATTTCTTGGGTTTTCATAATGGTCAACCACCTTTAAACAAGCAAACCATGGTAAAAAATTTGATTTACAAATCCCTTCCACCCTTCCCAGTACAGTAAAAAATAAGCAATTGTGCATATAAAATGAGCTACATCACTAAACATTTTAAGCAACTTATTTTTAAATAGATTGAAACATTAAAACGCACATGACAAGTGTAACAGTGAAAAGCAGCAGCAACTTGTCGAATAAGGTGCTATGTTTTAACCCCCATACCAGGGGTATGATGAACTCAAACAACAATACAAAGTCAGACAGTTAATTGTATGCAGCTTGGATAATATATGGAGTCGGTGAGCTTTAATGAAAAGGTGCAGAATCCACAGACAGAGAGATGTTGAAGGTATAAACAAGCTACTCTTCCATTTGAAAAATTAAAGCACCAGTAGATCAACATATGAAATTTGTAATTACTACGTGTTCCTTAAAATGTACTTCTTAGTATTATTACCAACTAATGTTTCCTGCATGCACTGATGCAGACGTAAAACTTTCAAAAGCAAATATTGCAAAGTTATGAGCTGTAATAGTTGTTACTGAAGCAGCTTTAAGTATTTTTGTAAATTAAATATTAGCACATAAAAAAATAAATTGGCATTTACTAATTTGCATGACACTGATAAAGTTTGAACTGTTATTTTTTTTTAGTATGGACTTCAAGCAATATTTAAGTTGGCAATCAAAAATGTCAATGAATAAATTTGTGGTGAACTAGGATTGTCAGTTTAGACAAAAATTAAGTTTCAAATATTTATTTTTTTACGTTATTGGTTCATTGTATGGAGGGCCCGTTTAGAATTGATACACACCCTGATCTGTTTATACCTCAAGTGTTCAGTGACTGACACTGCATGGTGCCCCCCTGAAGTTTTTTTTCTTTGCCTTTACATGTCCACCTTATAGATAGTTCCATTTCTGCCTGCACAAATTTTCATCGTTAGCCAGAGTCTGGATGTGTTCTAGCCATGAATCTCTGGACATTTGGCGATTGTTGTGTACCTTTTGATTGAGCGGACTTGTGGAACATTGAGACGTTGCAGGATCCCCTCAAGGTTGCTGGATATCATGGCTGGCCTGTACACTGGTACCGAGAGTGCTGTGCAGAGTGGAGGCAGGACCTCTGTGTTTTTCCCAGTTGATTCTGTGGTTCGTCAGCGGTGTGTTCTGTTCCTACTCTGTTCAATGCTTGAATGGACTGGGTTTTGGGAAAGGTTGTGGGGTCCAGCAGCTGTGGGGCGTCTGTTGGTGAAGAAAGGTTCATGGATCTTGACTTTACCGACAATGCTGTGATCTTCGTGGAGTCAATGGAGGCTCTGATCAGGGTGCTCGAGAGACTGAGTGAGGCATCTGAGTGTCTGGGCTTGCGAGTGTCCTGATAAAAACCAACATCCAGGCCTTTAATGACCTCTTGGGCACTGACATCAGCAGTATGTCTGTCGGCGGAGAGAGTGTTGACCTTGTCGAGAGGTTTACTTACCTTGGCATTCATGACATTCATGTCTCTGGTGACTCTTCCTATGACGTCAGTAGATGAATTGGGAGAGCGTGGGGGATCATGAAGTCGCTGGAAACGAATGTGTGGCACTAAATATCTTTTAAAAGGACGAAAGTCCAAGTCTTTAGAGTCCTGGTGCTTCCTGTCTTGTTATATGGTTTTGAGACATGGACGCTATCCAATGACCCGAGATGAAGACTGGACTCCTTTGGTACTGTGTCTCTTCAGAGAATCCGTGGGTACCGCTGGTTTGACTTTGCGTCGAATGAGCAGTTGCTCACGGAGTCCTAAAAGAGGAACATTACCTGCATTGTGAGGATGCGTCAGTTATAGCATTACGCCCATACTGCACGATTCCCAGAGAGTGATCCAGCTCACAGGATTCTCATTGTTGAGGACCTGAGTGACTGGACCAGGCCAAGGCCCATGTCACACCTGGCTGCAGCAGATAGAGGGTCATTTCCAGACGGTGGGACTGGACTGCGTGTCTGCCTGGGGGCTTGAAAACCAGGATCTCAAGCTGTTTCTTCATATGGTGGGTGCAGCAACATGTTGTACCAGTGCATGCTCCCCACCCTGATCTGACCTGTGTACTTTTTTTTAAAAAACTTTGCATTGTGTAGGTACACACGGAGGCACACTACCTCTTTGTGCATTTAATCCATTTAAAACCTTGGACAAAATTGCATGTGATTGTTCAAACAAATGAAAAAGTCAGTTTAAAAACTCTAAATGAATTCTATTTGTAGATATATAGGAGAAGGAAAAAGGCTTCAGCTCCAAAAAAAAAAACACAAACCCATTAAGGCCTTTTGCCACAACTAGACTTTTTGAAACCTGCCTTAGCAAACAGTACCACATAAAAATATTCAAAGCTTCCAGCTGCAGGGGAATCAATAATGGCAGACATGCAAATATCCTGTTGAACTGTCTACACAACAATAGAGTCTAAAATACATTGTCCATTTATCATAAATCTAATTCATGACCATGGAAATATGCTTTGTCATGCTCAAAAAGACAGCAGCAAAAAGAAAAACTGCAGACCAGCAGAAACATGATACATTTAGTTTTTATGACAGCAAGATAATTTAATCAGATTACTACCTGAACCTGTTCACAAACAAAAAAATAATAATTCAGACTGAGTACCCCTAATGTGAAATGCCTGGAATATCTGTAAAGTTTTAATTAACCCTTGAGGATAAATAAAGTATGTCTATGAAACTACAGATAAGGCAATCATGTGTATAATGATTCAGATCACTGACCAAATATTTATAGTGATGTGATAAACATTACAAATCAAAAGTGATGAATATAATGTATGGAGTAAACTGGGGGCAACGTTGCCTATTTGGCCTGAAGAACTTTTAAAGTGTTTGGTCAGTTTACATAGGCTACCTACTGTCACTTCTCAGGGAACTGGCAACTGATCAGGAAAATCTCAGCAATGTTCTCTCCACCATGCCCGCTGTGCTAGAAGCCATTAACGGACCGACGTTCAGTTTTCGTGTGTTGTGCCTACATAAAACATACTACTGACAGGCAATTTTCAGCTATGTACGATTTTCCGAACGTAACTAGAGCAATTTACTGAGCTCGGATTGGGCAACTGGCAAGCATGAAGCTCATAATAACTATTCATGGTATCTCTAAAATCCGTACTGACCCCTACTCTTTTTTCTGTTTCTTTGTGGTGGTGGCGACCTACTCAAAGCATCATGATGCTTCAACAATGATGGATGGATTGAAAGGCAGAAGTCTACGTGACCATCATCATCAAGTCCTTCCGTGAGGAACCCTAAATCCAAAGAGGACTGTTTCATTTATGTTAGGTAGAATGTCCAGAGGGGACTGGGCGGTCTCATGGTCTGGAATCCCTACAGATTTTATTTTTTCTCCAGCTGTCTGGATTTTATTTTGTTTTTTCTGCCCCAAAGGCCATTGGACCTTACTCTTATTCGATGTTAAATTAATGTTGATTTATTTTGTTTTCTTATTGTGTCTTATTTTTCTATTCTTTATTATGGAAAGCACTTTGAGCTACTGTTTGTATGAAAATGTGCTATATAAATAAATGTTGTTGTTGACATTCTGTGTCATCTGCGATGTCCGTAAGAGTTTTGAGGTGTGTTCACGAAATATTTACGATTACAAGATTATGAATGAGAACTCCAGTGCGATTTTTTTTCCTCTTGTGCCATGCAGCGCTTCTGAACTAGTTTCACATTCCCACTCCACGGGGGACCACCCCAGTCATCGATC